>NW_007728444.1:188655-232250 GCF_000696425.1 Galeopterus variegatus | reverse complement strand
GCCGGCGCCGCCGGTTCGCTCGGGCCCCTGCTCGGGGAGCGCTCGGCCGCCGCAGGTCCGCAGCCGCCCTCGGGCCGCGCGTGTACGGGCGGCGGGGTTGCGTTCGTGCGCGTGCGCTGAGGTGACCTGCAAGTGTAGGAGGTGCGGAGGGACTGCAGGTTCTGTCGCGGGTTGAAGGTAGGGGTCGAGCAGGTGGCGGGGTTTCGTAGCGAGGTCTTCCAGGCACTGGGTCGTGGTGGGCCCCTGTCGACTCGCTTAATGGCAGCCAGGACTGAAACCAGGAATAACGGCCTCCTCGTTTTAGGGTGGAAAAACTTGAATTTCTGCAGTCAGGAGCCACCACACGATTGCTGTGCCCGGGGCCATCCCAGGAAGTTCGAGATGATGAGCAGATGACACTCTGTCCTCCGCCCTGGGAAGGTGAAATATTCTATAGGAGCATATCTGATGGGGACCAGAAGTCACAAGAAGGCTGTGTGTGTGTAGACGAGGGGAGGGACTTTCCTGATGGGGCTGCACTCTTTCTTGGTACTTGCCCAGCACCTCCTTCTGCCGCCCAGCTGCTTTTTGAGTTGCTTTCAAAATACGCAGTTGCCTCCAAAATATGCATCCTAGGACGCTCCAGTTTCACATCCAGGTCTGAAGGTTTTACGTGACATGTGAGGCTCCTTCGTCACTGTGACATGCCAATTTATGTGGATGTAGAAATGCAGCAAAAAAGAACTGGGCTGAATCTTAATCATTGGCTAATGGTCTGCATTACCCCTAAACAATTATTTACATGTATGTGGTTGAGAGCATATATATACCTGATATTCACAAACATTTTCTCAGAAATTTTAAAAAATCTTTCTCAGAAGTGGTTTCCCTGTGGGAAGAGAAACATGTACTCATCTAATACATCTCTCTAAAATTTACAATATTAATAACTCAAAGTAATTTGAGGCCTTTGGAGACAGTGTTCTTTAAATTTAGAAGTGTAATAAAAAATGATGCTGATGAAGAATTAGTAAAGAATCCTGAGCTTTATTGATCCTTAGACTGGAAGAAGGGAGAGGAAGACCAATAAAGGATCTTACAGAGATTTAGCTTTGTAGTTCTCATCACTGAAATATGCTTCCAGGTGGCAGCTGTAATTGCAAGGTGACTCATACGATGTTTATACTCACCTGAGACAGACCTGAGTTCTAGCTTGAGTTCGTAGGGTACTGTTGCTGTATCCAGAAGAGCCAGAATTACTAGATAGTTAACACCTTCAGAGATCTTTGTTTGTGTATTAACTTTAGACAACCTTATTATTAAAAGTGGCTACTGTTTAGGCAAAATTTAATTTTTGCAAAATGGTTTATAATTTATTAGGCCCATAGCAACACTGAGGACACACTTCTGAATAAAGTCTATAGCTTTTATAAAGGAAACCATCAGTCACTTAGTGGTAGTTACAGACAAGGCTCACACTTCATTAACAAAAGTAAAAGGATGAAAGGAAAAAGAAATTGGACTCCATTACTATATAAAATCAATATGTATATCCCAGCTTTTCTACATTTTAGGTAACCAAGACTGCTCTTATTAGAACTGTGAATTTATGAAGTCCACATGCACACATTTTTCTCTATACTAAAGCACAGCTTGAGAACCTGATGTCTGAACTCTGGGTCTTTTAAGAGCCAGGTTTCAGGTCCACATGCAGATGAATAATTCTGAAATACTACTCTACACTCTGAAATTTTCATTCACATCATATTACCTGCAAGATGAAATCCCGATTCTGTCTTGCTCTCACAGATTGGTCTCAGTCTTTCTTTTTGGCTTTATCTCTTACTGCTCCCCTTGATGAACCTACCACTACTGTCCCCCAATGTGCTAGGCTCATTTCTTCTCAGTCTTTGACCACTCCCTCCCATCTTTCCTCCACCTGTCTTATTGGTCAGTCTTTCAAGTCTCAGCTCATTTTGAATATCCTCAGGGGGAGACTTTCCTGACTTCCAGCCTCCTAACCCAAATTGTGACTATTGTTTATTAGGCCCCTCAGTCTTGAAGGCTGCTTGCTTGTAATGTAATTTGCTAAGATTCCCTTCTTCAAGTCATCAAAGAGGAATCTTTCTAGACCTCTGTTCCCTGATTTTCCTTCTTTTTACCCTCCTCCTGGAAATAGGTAACAGAATGGTCCACGTTGTCTTTTAGAAAAAAAATTTAAATTTATTTCTGTACTGTTTTAACAGGTCTCTATGTGACCAACCGTGTGCTAGGTTCCAAATAAGAGGTAACTTCTTGTCCTAGAAATAGTCAAGCAAAGGCTTTCAGGTGTATCACTCTGTCAGGAATGCTGTAGAAGCAATTACAGAGTAGTAATTGAACTGTTTGACCTCTAAGGCCGAGTTGTCTGTGAACTTTGTACATATAAGACTTCCAATTCATGTATAAATTCCTTGAGGGCAGAATCTGTGTATTGTTCATCTAAGGCAGTGTTTTTTCAGATTGTGGGTCATGACCCATTTGTGAGTCATGAAATCAATCTAGAGGGCCATAATTAGTATTTTTAAAACTGAAGTGGAAAAGTGTAAAACCATGGAAAATATCCAACTAAGTCAACTATGGAGGGGTGGTTATTATTTGTGAGACTTTTTGTTTCAATGACAGATACATGTCTATGATTTACAAAGTAAAATATATTTCTTCTGTAGGTCTTTCTCAAAAAAAGTTTGAAAAACATTCATCTAAGCCAGTCCTGACTGACTAGAAGGCAACTCAAAAAATAGGTGTTGGATATGCAAATGACAAATCACTAGTACTATCCAAGGCAACGTCTTAACTATAAAAATTAAGCGCTACCAGATTTTAAAAAGCTGAGATAGTGTAGGTGTTTTTAATAAAACATAAAACCAAATTTTCACCAAGTCTTTGTAAAACTAGTAGGGATTATAATTCTTCTGTCAAGATTTAAGTGTGGTGGATACTTAGCAACATCGATATTCAATTTACTAAATTTCTGTTAAGGGGCTGGCCTGTGGCTCACTGATAACACCAAGGCCAAGGGTTCGGATCCCTATATAAGGATGGCCGGTTAGCTCACTTGGGAGAGCGTGGTGCTGACAACACCAAGTCAAGGGTTAAGATCCTTTTACCAGTCATCTTTTAAAATAAAATAAATAAATAAATAAATAAATAAATTTCTGTTAGGAAGAAGTAGTTTTCAGGATCTCAGATGTCCCTGGGAAGAGATATATTTATATGTACATCTCTAACTTCATTCCTATTTTTTCTTTGTTCAGGATTCTCAAACTGGCAAACTGGACTTGTTGGAGTCAGGTGGGCTTGGGAGAATTCAGGGGAGCACAGTTCTGAGAGTCAGGACACTTGATTAACTGATTGTCATCTAACGTTTCTGCCCTTTGGTCATATCATCTTTAAGTAGGGAAAATGATACTGGCCTACCTGCCTAATAGAGTTGATGTGTGGGTCAAATGAGATCATGAATATAACAAATATTTGGAAAAATACTATGTTAAAATATTTCAAAATGTAATGTAAGTCCTCCATCATTAAAAGGGAGTTGAGGTAGCTAAATGCAAGGGTGTAACATAGTTTTATTATTACTGACATTTCCGAGCTGTGGACTCTGTAGTGACTTTCTTACCCCAGCTCTACCTGTGTAGCTCTAGGCAGACAACTATGAATATTGTGCTTCATGTTGGTCTTCCGTGAGTGGGCTGAAGGGCACAATCTGGCACTTTTACTGACTGTTGCATGCATGTCTCTCCAGTGCTTGCTTATTTTCCCCGTTCTACAAACATTCCATTCATGCCATGAACATTCAGTATACTCCTGTAAGCAGAGGTAGGTTTGGCATACCAGGTGGGCAAAGACAGGACTACTGCTTTGCCAGAGGAGCCTTTACAGTCAGAAGCAAACAGAAATGTTTGCCTTCCTCTCACCTGAAAAAAACAGTCATTTTCTCAGTAGCCATCTCAAACTGTTCCTGAGACCCATTTGGTGTAAATAACAGTGTCTCAGGAAATTTTGTGAAGGAAATAAACCACAGAAAGAAAATTGTTCTCTTCTCACCACCCAGCTGGTGTAGATTGCTTCGAGTAGTTTGTACTTGCTGCGCTGACTTTCTAGTGGGGTCACATTAAGAAAATACATGTTACACTAAGCTGTGGGTGCAGAGATATTCATGGAAGCATTGTTTGTAAGAGCAAAAAGTACATTGTAATCATCATGTACTGATATAGACACAGTGCCAAGATATGTTAATAAGTGAAAAATGCATGTTACAAAACAGTGTGCATAATATGCTTCATTTTAGTAAATAAATGATTATATATATGCCTACATTATTTTTTCTGGGAGGACAGAAAAGCATAAACAGTGGTTTATCTTTGGGTGGAGGACTAGGGTAATGAGGAGGGAGGTTCTTATTTTTTTCATTTTATACTTTTCCTCAGTGTTTGCATTTTCTAACTACATACAAATATTTTTAAAAAGTCTCAACAGGGGAGTTCTGGTCAAGATGGTAGAATAGATGGTCCCCAGTGTCACTCTGTCTGACAAATCAACCAATTTACAACTATAAAAATGTAACATCAGCCAAGTTGGGGCCGCTGGAGTTTACGGGAAGAGGAGGAGAGACCTATGGAGTTCATGAAGGGGGAGAAGCCACAATGAGAGAAAGAAAAAACTGCTCTGAGTATTCTGGCCTTCAGCCACTTTAAGTCTGGAGCTGCTGGGCACATGGAGCAGGAGCTAGCAGAAGCCGCAGCTGTGCCCTTCAGATGGAGTTACTTGGAGGCGGCAGGGGAGAAGAGGACCTTGGTGGTCCCCAGGACTGCAAGACCACTAATAGGGTTCCCGTGGACCCATGCAGGAGTGAGGAGCCATAACAGCTGAAAAAGGGGAGCCATTCAGAGGCCAGTGAGTCAATGCAAGGGCCCAACACAGGGCCTGTCCCATGGGAAATGTTTGGAGCATGGGAGGTGGAGGAGACCAGCCCACTGGGAAAACACTGAGGTGGAGCATGGACAGCCGAGCAGTCAGCTCAGGACCACTCAGAGGAGACTGGTTAGGAATGCAGAATTGCATGGGATGCAGTTTGATGAAAAAACTCAGGGCCAGATCAGAGTTTCTACACAGCCCAGGTGCACCAAGTCTCTGGAGAGCTGGAAGTACCTATGATGTCAACTATTAAACCCTGAGCTGTGCAAAAAGCCTTCCATTGGGAAACAGCAGCAAAGTGGCAATTTAGCTCAATCACACAGCTCAAGTACTGGTTCTCACAGGAAGTTCCCCTGTGTTAGAAGTAAGCAAAGGACAAAAGATTAGTTCCGGCTCAGGAACACCACCAGTGCCTTGGGGCCCACCAGGGGACATGAGGCATGGAGTCGGGGACAGGACCCCCTGCCCACAACGAGGCACACCATGCCAGTGCCTCAGGGCCCGCCCGGGGACCTTAGGAATGGAGACGGGGACTGGACCCTCCTCCCACAACAAGGCACACTGTGCCAGTGCCTCAGGGCCTGCCTGGGGATCTGAGGCATGGAGCCGAGGACCAGACACTCCCCACAACCAGGCACACTGCCAGCACCAAGTAGCATGCCAAAAACATCACCTCCGTGTGGGTGCCCCACCACAGCCATCACAATAACCATCACTGTTACGAAAACCGTTAGACACTAAACCACCATGCAGATGGTCTGCCAGCCACTGGAGTGCATTGACACAAGGAGAGTCACCAGCAGAGATAAAGAAAAGAGGATGTCTCCAGAAATCCCATTTCAGAGTGACAGAAGAAGCATCTGCTCTACGATAGTATTGGGGGACCTGATCACACCTCTCAGCATTGGACAGATCATCTAGGCAACAAATCAACAGAGTAACCATGATTCTTTCAGGAGAGAAGAAATCTAGGGTAATTAGAGGGGGGAGGGAGGGGGGATTGGAGAGATTGGACAAGGGGCATAAAGAGTAATTATGGTTTGTAACAATATATATGCTAGTAATATTGATTTGGTCAACATATCTCAATGTTGAACCCCCAAAATATGTATAATCAATTTTGATTCAATAAAATTTTTTTTAAAAAAAGTGTCAACAGGGGTTTGGTTTGTGAGATTATGGATAATTTTGCTTTTATTTTGGTATTAATATTATGCTTTTATAGCACTCAGATTTTTAAAAGAATACTCAAAAACCATTAAACTATTTATGAGAACTTAAATCATAATAAAAGCATGTCAGTTAAAGCAATGTTATGCATATTTCATTGACATTAAGCATATTTGTTTTTTAAAGTCTCCTTTTTATTATCTGTACCTCCTGTACCCTCTGACTGCTGTCTCTGCACATGCACATCCCCATCTCTCATTTGGTTAAATTCACCTGAGGAAAAAAGGGCAAAAAGGCATTCCTATTTATTGACTTTGAAAAGTAGATAAATAATTAATAGCCCTGGGAGTCCCTGCATAGACTAGACAACAGGCCCTCTGGGCAGTCTTCCTTATTCTCAGTTTCAAATGTGCTGTTCATCCCTCTGGCATTGTGATGATCATAAATAATAATCAACAGTAAAACACAGTTATTACTGTGAACAACAAACAAATTCTAATTATTCTGAGAAAATGTTTTCTGACTATCTATGCACAGCCCATAAAGAGGTAATAAACCATTGACTAGACATTTAAAACTGAAAAATTTAAAAGACTGTCGTAGGTTACTCATAGAATTTAAAAAATTGTTGAAGGGATCTCTAGACTTCTTCAGTTAATTATTTTTATTTTTAAAATGGTGCTCTTTACTAAATAATACTAAATATATGGATTAATGTGCCTAAATTTTAAAAAAGTTTGTTGAATGAGAGGCCATGAATACCAGTCATTAACAACAAAAGAGCAAAACAGTAGCTCTTAGCTTGTTGTGGCTAGTGTAACTAACTCAGGTGTTTTAGAGACTTGTTGGTTCCCTTAATGCTAGGAGGGTTTGCATTTTCACACATACATATTTTTTTTTTCCTGCACCAAAGAATGACTTTATAGAGCAAAAGTTGCAACTGACAATTTATGAGCCACATTTAGACCATACATTTTAGTCCCCACAATATTTTCTTTTAAACTTTTTATTCAGGGCTGGCTGGTTAGCTCAGTTGGTTAGAGCACAGTGTTATAACACCAAGGTCAAGGGTTCAGATCTTTGTACCAGCCAGCTGCCAAAATAAATAATTTAAAATAAAAACTTAATAAACTTTTTATTTAGAAATAATTTTTTTTATTGAATCATAATTGATTATACATATTTTGGGGATTCAGTGTTGACCTATGTTGATCAAATTAATATTACTAGTATGTATATTGTTACAAATTGTACTTATTCTTTATGCCCCTTGTCCAATCTCTCCCTATCCCCCTCTCCCTCCCCACTCCCACCACTGATAACCCTAGATTCCTTCTCTGCCTCTGAAAGTAATGTTTATTCTGATGATTTGTTGCCTAGATGGTCTGTCCAATGCTGAAAGGTGTGTTCAGGTCCCCCAATATTATCATAGAGCAGATGCTTCTTCTGTCACTCTGGAATGGGCTTTGTGGAGCCCATTCTTTTCTTTGGTCTCTGCTGCTGATTCTCCTTGTGTCAATGCACTCCAGTGGCTGGTGGGCCATCTGTATGGTGGTTGTGATGTCTAACCACTTTAGTGGCAGCCGTGGTTGCTGTGGTGGCTGTAGTGGGCCACCCACGTGGAGGTGATGTTTTCAGCCTGCTCCTTGGCACTGGTGTTGTGCCTGGTTGTGGGTGGGGGGGTCTAGTCCCCAGCTCCATACCCTGGATCTCCGGTGGGCCCCGAGGCACTGGCAGTGTGCCTGGTTGTGGGTAGGGTTCCAGTCCCTGGCTCGATGCCCTGGGCCCCCGGGCAGGTCCCCAAAGCGCTGGCAGTGTCTGGTTGTGTGAGGGGGGTCTGGTCCCCAGCTTGATGCCCTGGGCCCCCAGGGAGGTCCCTGAGGCCCTCGTGGTGTGCCTGGTTGTGGGTGGGGGTGGTCTGGTCCCTGGCTCCAAGCCTCAGGTCTCCAGGCTGGCCCTGAGGTCCTGGTGGTGTGCATAGTTGTGGGCAGGTGGTCTGGTCCCTGGTTCCATGCCTTAGATCCCCTGGAGGGCCCCAAGGCCCTGTTGGTGTGCCTGGCTGGAACTAATTTTTTGTTCCTTGCTTACTTCTGAAGCGAGGCAACTTCTTGTGGGAACCAGTACTTGAGCTCTGTGGTTGAGCTAAATGCTGCTTTGATGCTGTTTCCCTAGGGAAGACTTTTTATGCAGCTCAGTGTTTAATGGTTGGCCTTATAGGTACTTCCCAGCTCTCCAGAGTCCGGGTGCACCTGAGTTGTGTAGAAACTCTGATCTGGGCCTGAATCTCTTCATCAAACTGCACCCCATGCAATTCTGCATTCCCAACCAGTTTCCTTTGAGTGGTCCTGAGCTGACTGGGGGGTAGGTTGGCTGTCCATGCTCTGTCCCAGTGTTCTCCCGGTGGGCCCATCTCCCCCACTGCCAGTGCTCCAAACACTTCACATGGGATGGGCCTGCACCGGTCCCTTGCAATGACTTACTGGCCTCTGAGTGACTCCCCTTTTTCAGCTGTTCTGGCTCCTCACTCCTGCATGGGTCCACGGGAACCCTATTAGTGGTCTTGCTGTCCTGGGAGCCACCAAGGCCCTCTTCTCCCCTGCCACGTCCAAGCAACTCCATCAAAAGGGCACAGCTGCAGCTTCTGCTGGCCCTTGCCGGCTCCTGCTCCATGCACTCAGCAGCTCCAGCCTTAAAGTGGCTGTGGCCCAAAAATGCTCACAGCACTTTTTCCTTTCTCTCATCGTGGCTCCTCCCACTTCATGAACTCCATAGGTCTCTCTTCCTCTTCCCCTGAACTCCAGCAGCCCCAGCTTGCCTGCTGTTAACACATTTTTATACTTGTAAATTGGGTGATTTGTGTGAGAGAGTGATGCTGGGGACCGTCTGTTCCACCATCTTGACTGGAATTCCACACATACACATTTCTGAAAAACAAGGATGCCTGCTTTCCTGCTCCCTCTGACCTCTTATCTCAGAATGTCTTTATCTCCAAATTATGGATATTCTATGTCATAGACATAGGAGTATTCTTAAAATTTAGCCACAGAGTTTCAAAAATTCTCTTCATTTTGTTTCCTAGTGTCCATGTGTTCCATCCTTACTCTTTCTTTCCTGTGATAGCACATGTCCACAGCAGGGCTTCCATAACAATAAAATAATGCTAAGAGCTAACACTATGGGTCAGACACTTTTCCAAGTGCTTTGCATATATTGTACTTTTTTAATCTCATCAACCTTATGGGGTCTATACTATCACTAGCCCCATTTTACAGGTGATAAACTGTAGCACAGAAAACTTGAGTTCCTGTAGCTGGTGTGTGGCAGAGCTGGGTGTACAGGCTTCAGAACCTCATGCTCAACCCCTACACTACACTGCCTTTTAGAAATGGCTGGTGTTAGAATCTGAAAAGTAGCTATTGGTTAAATTCCTTAGGAGTTAAAAGAAGAAATGGAGCAAGTCCTATAAATTAATTTTTCAACTTTGTACTTTTTGTGTATATGAAACCTCGACTCCTCACCTTTGAAGCCTGCATCATATCATCAGCCTCAATAGTAGTAGATAAGTGGGCCCCTGAGGGACACTAAAAGATTTTTTTTCTTCTAGAAGCTACCACGGGGGTGCTGAAAGCACTTTAAGATGCAGTTCGTTTTTCCAAGAAGGCCTTGTTGAAACACAGACATTCTGCCTAATAGGTGTAGCATACTACAGTAGGTGTAGCATAGAGATTTTTTTTTTTATCAATTTAGGACACTTCCCTTGAAATGGCCGAGGAGGGCAAGATGAATGAATGAATTTTCTTTCCCTGTGAACTAGGAAAGCTCTCAAACCTGGAGGGCTTCCTGGGAGACACATCCAGTCAGGAGGCCCTAGCCAGGTTTATTTTTGCAACCACTTGTATCTATCTAATGAGGGTTTCTAAACTGAGTAGGCCTATAATAGTTTAGGATCTTGGAACAAGAAAGAGCCAGACTTGATTTATACAGAAATTCACACTTGATTACTTTATTCCATTAGCAGCTCCAGCCAGGTCAGCTGGCAAAGGCAGCCACAGATCCCTAACCGAGATGAGCTAGATAGAGTAAGATTAATATCTAGGGACAAGACAGGAAAGGTCAGCTCAGGGAGGCTACAGGAGCTTCTTTTAAGAGTCTACTACTTTAGGGAGGGCAACCAGGCTGCTTAGAGACCTTACCACGGCTTACACCCCAAAGAATATGGGTAAATGATTGTTCTGCCTTAATGTTTCTTTTATGGCTGCTTGTATGAGAGTAGGCATACTGTTGCTTATGATAGTCATTGTGCAGATGTGGTTTGGCTTGTCTGTTTCAGAGACTCTGCTTAGATAGTGGGGAGATGGCCAAGTTGATTTCTTGAGGTTCCTGTAGCCTAGGGGTCCAATGTTTATGGTTTCTAGTCTCACTACATAATCTTATTTGATTAGGTTAGGTAGGGGTAGTAGAAGAGAGGAGTCATAGATAGCCAAAAAGTATAAAACCTTGGATTTGCTATAGCTTTTTAAAAAGTGTTATTATGTAATATTTTACACATACACAAAGAAAGAATGGTATAGCAACTCCCATGTCCCCACTATCCAGCTACAATAGCCATTGACTCATTTTTTCTTGTTTTATCTGTCCTCCCTCTGCTGATTGTTTTGAAGCAAATCCAAGATATTTTGTTTAAAATATATACTTCAGTATGTAGCTGTAAAAGATAAGACCTCTTTTTGAAAGCATTACCACAATACTATCATCATACCTAAAAAATTAATAATCCTTTAATTGTCATCAAATATGCAGTTAGTGTTCAAATTTCACCAACTGTCTCACAGAATTTTTTTTAACAGTTGGCTTTTATAAAGCAGCATCCAAACAAATTCCACTCATTGCGTTTGGTTGATGTATTTGGTGTCTCTTTTTCCCTTTTAGTAAACATTTTTAGTAAAGTATAATATATAAAGTATACAAAACCTTAAGTGTACAGTTTTTTAAAGTGAATGTACCTGTGAAATCACCACCAAGGTCATGAACTGAAGCATTATCAGGACCCCAGTAGTATCTTGTAGTTTTAATTTGCATTTCTTTGATGTTGAGCCCTTACACACACACACACCCACACACGAGAGTACTTCAGAGAGTTCATGGAAAAATAGAATTAAAAGATAATATGAATCTTTCCATGAACTTTTTTTCCCATGAGCTTTTTGAAGACCACTTGTATCTAAACATACATGCACATTTATGTAAACAGATACATTCGTGTATGTATTTACATGTATATCATGTATATATAGTTTCTGCCATTTGGATGTTCTCTTTTATGAAGTGCCTTTTCACATCTTTTTTTTTTTTTTTAAAGATAACCGGTAAGGAGATCTTAACCCTTGACTTGGTGTTGTCAGCACCACGCTCAGACAGTGAGCAAACCGGCCATCCCTATATGGGATCCGAACCCGTGGCCTTGGTGTTATCAGCACTGCACTCTCCCAAGTGAGCCACGGGCCGGCCCGCTTTTCAAATCTTTTGCCACTCCTCTCCTTTTAAAATTGTGTTATCCTTTTCTTACTGATTTGTGGAATTCTTTATATATTCTGGGTAAAAGTCCTTTGTTGGATATATGTACTGTACATTTGTTCTCCCACTGTGTGGTTTGCTTTCATTCTTTTAATGGTATCTTTATAAGCAGTTGTCTTTTTTTTTTTAGCAGAAGTTCTTAATGAAATCCAATTCATCAATTATTCCCTTTATGTTTTCTGCTTTTCGGAACCTTCTTTAGAAGTCATTCCCTATCCTCAAATGCATGAAGATATTCTCCTTTGCTATCCTCTGGAAGTTTCAGTGTTTGACCTTTCCCATGTATGTCTGTAATCCTTCTGGGGCTTAGTGTTGTGACTGGTGTGAGGTAGGTGTCACAGTTCATTGTTTTGCCATGTGGATGGCCAGTTGACCCACAGCATATTGAAGATACCATCCTTTCTCCTCTGTCCTGCAGTGGTGTCATTATCATAGATTGGAGAACTGACATGTGTGGGCCCATTTCTACAATCTCTACTCTGTCCCATTGGTCTGTTCTCATTTCTTTATGCTTCAGTTGGCAAAAGTTTGTCTTAATACCATATTGACTCGATTGCTGTAGTTCTGTGGTAAGTTTTGCCATTGGGCAGTGCAGTGTTTCAACTTTGTTTTTCATCTTCAAGATCGTCTTGGCCATTCTTGGTCCTTTGTGTTTCATATAGAATATAGAATCATCTTGTCATATTCCACAAAAAATTCCTGAGATTTTTACTGGAATTGCAGTACATCTTTAGATCAACTTTGGGAGAAGAGACTTCTTTGTAATATTGAATCTTTGCATCTGGGAATATGGCATATTTCTCTACTTATATAGGCCTTCCTAACATCTTCTTTAATTTTTCTTAGTAATGATTCATGGTCTTCTGTTTAGAAGTCCTGCACATTTTTTATTAGATTTATTCCTAGGTATTAGATGTTTTTTGATGCTGATGTAAATGGTACCATGTTCCTCTCCCTGTCCTAATGTTAAGACAATTGACAGGTATTTCATCATCAAAGATAAGTCATTATTTAGTCTTGAATTTAGTATGGTTTTATAGTTTATATTCATTTTTAAATTTTATTTTGATGACTGGCGGGTATAAGGACTGAACCCTGGACCTTGGTGTTATCAGCACCACGCTCTAACCAACTGAGCTAACTGGCCAGCCCACTTACAAATAACAATATGGCTGGTGTTTCATTCTTTTTAAAGTATTAGACTTAAACAATCCTTTTGGATGAATTGGGAAGAGGAGGGCTCCAAAAGTCTATTTAGGTGAGGAAGGAAGAAGTCTCCTGGGCAGAACTTATCCTAGGGAGCTGCAGCCAGGCTGGACCCACTTGACCCTGTAACAAAGCCCCAAGGGAGAGGGACCGTGTGGTTCTGTCACTCATTTGTCTTCTAGCCTAGGTGCCCATGGATTCGTGTCTTGTCTCAGTGCTTTGGAAGATGGTGTGAGAAGGGACGTCTGCAAGTAAAAATGTCAAGAACTGTGTTAGTGGTAATTTCAGAGAACAGTGGACATAAGTTATACTTCTTTGATACCCTTTTGGTATCACATTACCAAAGGAGAGCATTGTTCCTTACCTTGTAACAGAACTCCTGTAGCTTTGGCACCTGAGAGCAGGACCTACCAAAGGCACCCCAGGGCCAGCAGGAGCACTGGTGGTAGGGATAATAGCTTACATTTATTGAGTGCTTGCTGTGCGATAGCACTCTTCTAAGTATTTTATAAACATTAACTCATTTAATCTTTACAATTATCCCCATGAGGTAGGTTAGATAATCTTTTTTTCCTTTTTAACAAGGGCACAAACCGAGGCATGGAGAGGCTAAATAACTTGCCCAAGACCACACAGCTCATAAATGGTAAAGCTAGGATTCAAACCCAAGCTGGCACGCACCAGAGCCCATGCTCTTACACAGCCTTTCAGGAGGCAGCAACGGATGGGGGTTAGAGAAGGAGGAAAGGAATAAAGTGGGGATCCCTTCAGGTGTCTGGCTGGATGGCTGACTGTACTTGCTTTTCAGCACCTGTGAGATATCCCTGGAGGACTGTCAGAAATATCTTGGTATGGTGGTGAGGCTAATTAATCAGGAGGCTGAATTAGCAGTTAAGGTCAAGAGAAGTGAAAAATAGGAGAGGTAATCATAATTTGATCTTTAGATCAGATTTTCAGTCTTAAAAAACATTACATTGATTGATTTTTCTTTCTTTCTTTTTTTTTTATCCTATATAAAGATGACCGGTAAGGGGATCTCAACCCTTGACTTGGTGTTGTCAGCACCACGCTCAACCAGTGAGCGAACTGGCCATCCCTATATAGGGATCCGAACCCGCGGCCTTGGTGTTATCAGCACCACACTCTCCCGAGTGAGCCACGGGCTGGCCCTGATTGATTTTTCAATCTGATCACCTTAGTGTTTCCTTGGAGTAAGTGGAATCATGACTTCTGGTCTGTTCTTTCTCTGAGGTGACAGGCACATCTATATTTAGACCAATAGTCATGCTTCTGTGGTGATGGATCAGTGTGTGCCTCCAAAAATGGCCATGCATTGAAATAACCCGTGTATCTTTATGAACAGATAAATCATCAGCATTGTAGATTTGATGTTCACACATCAGAGGGACTTCTATACAAATTTATTTATTTAACAGATAAACTACCATTTGTGCTAGGACCATAGACAGTTGCTTGGGCAAGTGTCCAGGAGCTCATGTAAACAAGCAGATTCAGATTCAGCCACATTACAAACGATGAATTTAGGGCTTCAGAGGCTTAACTCACAAGAGCCATTCATTTTGATGAAGAACATCACAATTTCCCCCACTGACACACGTCAGAGACTGGGATGTTTTTAACCCCATCCTTTCTTTCACCTCCCACATCTCATGTGGTCACCAAGTGCTGCTTATTCTACCCTTTTAATAGCTTTCAAATCTGCGTCTTCTTTTCCATCTCCATTTCCACTAATAGTTTGGATCCTTTACATTTTTTTCACGTGGATTAGACAACTACCACCTAAATGCTTTGTTCTTTTCTCTAATTAGTTGTCTTCACTGCCACCAAAATTTTCTTCATAAAGGCATTATGTCACTTCTCTACTTTAAACTATTTCAGTGGCTCTCATTGCTTAGAGGATAAAACCTAATGTCCAGAGACTGTTTTTTGAGGCTCCTTAAGAACTGGCCCATTCCTCTTTTTGGGGGCCTCATCTCCCTCAGGTCCCTCACTCTTGGCACCAGCCACACCAGACCTCCTGGGGCTCCTGGAACCTGTGGTCTGCTTGTAGATTTGGTGCCTCCGTTGTGATGTTTCTCAAATGCCCGCTGCTCCTCCCCTTAACTCTTGTCTTTTTGACCAGCTCTTAGCTTTCCTTAGAGATTGTCCTCATCCTTGTCTTGGGTAGGAAGCTCGATACACTTCCATAAGCATCTCTCTCACCCCACTGCACTGTGTAAACGTCTGTCTGTCCTGGCAGACTGTGGGGACTTGAAGGAAGATCTTACTCCTCATCAGATTCCCAGTACACCACACACACTCTGCTGAATTTGCTGAATGGATTCTTCCAGTCATTCAACTGTCCATTCTTTCAACTAATATTTTTTGAGTACTTGCTAACTGCAAGGCACTGTTCTAGGTTCTAGACATATGCAGTGAACAAGACAAAATCCTTATCTCCATGAAGTTTATATTCTCTTTTCTTTTTTTTTAAGTCAGTCAGGTAATGTGCTGACATTGTTAACAAGGTTTAGAGGGAGGCATGTCTCACACAATAGCATGAAAAACCCAATCATTACACTTATGAACCAATAAAGGACCTGAAGCTTATATTCTTATAAACTTATATTCTAGTTTTATATTGTGTTTTCCAGGGAAGACAGGAAATAACGGAAGAAATAAACAGGAAATATATGAGGTGGTATGAAGTGCTAGGCAGCAAATTAAAGTAGGGTCACGTGACACAATTCATGGACAGATACTTTATGTTGGCTGGTTAGGGAGGGTGTTTCTGAGGGGTGCCCTTGACACTGAGATCTGAATGAACTACTCTTATGAAGATCAGGGTAAAGAGCATTCCAGGCAGAGGGAACAGACAATGCAGAGGCCTTAGGGTAAGAATGAGCTGACTTTTAGAACAGACATCCTGGTTACCTAAAGCCAGGTCAGTAACAGCGCACAGTGAAGAAAATACCTCTAAGGGAGACAGAACTGAAAAGGTAGGTCATAGCTAGTTTGGGAGCCAAAGGGAAATAATTCTTTAAAACATACTAGATACTTACTGGCAACTGCTAATAGCAAAATAAAAAGGCCCCATTGCTCAAAACTCATGCACAAAAGCACTTAGGAATATAGGGGACAAATACCCCCTCCGCATTTCACTAGGAGCCAAGTTATCTGTGTCAAGATGGCCTATGGAAAAAAGCTGTCCAGTTACAATTCAGCTGGGTTTCCATTATTCTTTGGGCCTTCAGTTTGCCCAAGCTGCACAGTTAATATAACCGCAAGGGTGTGAACACTTTCATTTGCTCTGAAGTGTGCTTATTTTAACCTTTACAGTGGGAAAAGGCCCTTAATTTGCCCATCCCTCATTATTTTCCAGCTTTTTAAAAAATTCCTTTCCTGTGTTCCCTGAAAAACAAGGTGCTGTATTTGAAATCCCCTGAACTTTTGTGCAGGGGAAGCCATGTGCTCCTGTATGCACAGGGACCAGGCTGAGGATTATATAATAAGAGCTGTTCCTGGTAGTATTGGCTCTTGCAGGAGGCTGAGCATGAACTTGCTGAGCAAGAGTGGAGCTCAGGGCAAGCCTGTTGGTCAGCTTTGTTTTGACTCAGAATGTTCCCTTGAAAGCCTAGGTTTGGGTTCAAAAGACCCAGGAGAGCTCTGTTTCTTAGAGGGGTGCTTCCTGCCACCATCATGATGTACTGGATCCACTTTTTATTTCCCCAGGGGGTGGGTGGGTATCATAAAGGAGATCTGGTATGATAAAGGTGTTCACATTCCTGTGGCTACACCAAGGCCACGTCTAGATAACATGATAGTGCCTGCTATGGCACAATGATCTAATTTTCATTTTGTTTTCCCTTTAGTTGTATTCCTGGTTATTCTTGTGGGAATTGACCATCTAGAAATCAACCACACACTATAGTAATTTAGGAATGAAAGGAATTTTGGATCTCTAAACTTTTCAGACAAGGCAACTGAGGCCCAGAATGGTGAGGTGTCTTGCCCCGTGGAAGAAGGAGGGTTGGTGTCAGAGCTGGGTCTAACAGTCTTGGGTTCCTGACTTCCAGGGTGGTTCTTCTATCCCCAGTCTTACTGCCTCTAGTCAATAAAGGGAGGTAACAAAGTGGCAACATGGTGGCTTTTTTTTTTTTTTTTTAGTTAATTGTCCATATTTAAAATTTGAGAGATTACACATAAAAATCTGAATTTCTGGTTTCTCTTCAAAGACTTGGGTTCACACTTCTGCAAGGCAAACGGTTGGCATTAACAGTGGTTTCTGCCTTTATACAGTTTATGTTCTGTCTAGTTCACCACAGTCTCTACTGTTTCCTATTGCCTGCTTGACATTGAGGTTGGCTGTCAGCTGTCATTTATGATCAAACTTGCACTGCTGTATTTCTAATAGTAGAATTAAGAGGAAAGTGGGGCCGGCCCGTGGCTCACTCGGTAGAGTGCGGTGCTGATAACACCAAGGCCACAGGTTCGGATCCCATATAGGGATGGCCGGTTTGCTCACTGGCTGAGCATGGTGCTGACAACACCAAGCCAAGGGTTGAGATCCCCTTACCGGTCATCTTTTAAAAAAAAAAAAAAAAAAAAAAAAAAAAAGAAAGAAAGTGAGTTATTTCTCATACCCAAGTCTCTTTTAAAAGAAGAAGTGGATATCCTAAAAAGTAGAGTGTTTCAGGGCCAGAAGAATACAGCTCCGGATGATATTGTGAAACAAATCTATCTGGCACCTGTGGGCAATGGAGTTTGCAATCTTGTGCTGAACTCTAACACCATAATCAGAAGAACTTTGTATGTCTTTCCACTGCGAGGTGGTGGTATACCTTCACAGATTTTGGAAGGAGATTTTCATAGCATGGAAGGGAGAAGAATAGTGGAAGAAATAGAAGAAATGGGACCCTTCTCCGTATGCCCCCTGGCCTATTAAAACCTGAGATTAGTTTGTTTAGACACTGAGTGAAGTTGTCCAAAAGACTGTGCTTTAGGAATCTCTTCGTGTTGACTTCAGGCAGGATTATCTTGAACTCTTCTAGTATGATCTGGTAATCATGGCAGCAAAGCTGCCAGGGAGGTCAGAACTGAGGCCTTCTCATAAAGTGAAATTGCATGATATTATTCTGAGAAATAAATTACAAATAAACAATGCCCCAAATGTCCTACACTCTTGGTTTCTTGAATAAAAGGTGCTGTGCTTTACCTACGTAATATTGTGAATAGTACCATTTACAGGCTTACTTCTGCTTGTGAGTTTTTTTCTTTTTTTCTTTTTTGTCTTTTTCCGTGTCCGGCAACGGATCGCAACCCTCAGTGTTGCCCCCGTACCGGACCGGGACCGGCAACGGGATCGCAGCCCTCGGTGTTGCTCCCGCGCCTCGCTCAGCCAGTGAGCGGGAACCGGTCTGTATGTGGGATCCGAACCCTCGGCGGGAGCGCCGCCGCGCTTCCCATGCGGCGCACTATAGCAATGCGCCACCGGGCTGGCCCCATGTGAGTTTTTTTCTGATCTCTACTTCTATCTGTCCTTCAACCCTACCAACTAGTATTTTTTTTGCAAAGCTGGGAGGCTCTGTATGATTAAAAATAATTCAGCTATATTGTGTTGAACGTAATTGAACTGTCATGAACCATCTAGAGAGCAGGAGAACCAGTTCTCTCTTGTTTTTACTGGTGTAGTCTATTTACTTTTCTGGTGCCTGTCAATGAAACTTGGGCTGAGAGGCCTGGTGAGGAATGTTTCCTCTAGAGTTTCGACAGGAACAGCTATTTGTCACTGCCTCAGAAGCTGCTTGGCTACAGGTAAGGAAGTCTGTCCTCTTGGGAGGGATAATTATGGTCAATGACCTGCCTGAGCTTTTAGCTTGACCTTATTCCAAGACCAAACTTATGTCTGATTCTGGAAGTCTTCCATTTTTGTTTATTCCTCACTCATTAGTCTAGAAGAGACTTTGGAAGTTTGAATCAGCCAGATTTTTTTTTTTTTTTTTTTTTTTTAAAGACCGGGAAGGGGATCTTAACCCTTAACTTGGTGTTGTCAGCACCACACTTAGCCAGTGAGCGAACCGGCCATCCCTATATGGGATCTGAACCCGGGGCCTTGGTGTTCTCAGCACCACACTCTCCCGAGTGAGCCACGGGCCGGCCCAGAATCAGCCAGATTTTTGCCTGGCTAGGTGCAGGGCTTGGAGGTGGTGTCTCTTGTGGAAGAAGGATTAATTAGAGGGAGGAGTCATTGTCATTAAGATACCACACATGGCAAAAGCAAATATAACCACTCCCTCCTCTCTGAATCACCTACTCAAACTCAAAGCATCATTAACCTGGAGGGGGTGGATGACAAGCAGGTATTTGATTCAGTAAGGTGGGGACCTGCCTCCTCTCCCTCCCACTCCCACTATCCCATTGGTTGCTCCTTTTGCAGAGGACCTAGAAGCCTGGAGATCTCAAGAATGCATGTTGAATGGTGAAGTCTGTCTTGACCTTGTAAACCCCTTCTTATTTGAATAATCTAATGAAGTAGAACTTGTGACTGATAGCAAGACTTTTCAGGGGTTTGGGATGCTCTTTGACTTACCAGGAATCTAGTAGGTCCAGTATTATCCAGGAGTCACCAAACAGTGACTTCCATGCCCAGAGGGGAGGCCCATCATTAACCTGGCCTTGAGGTAGGCAAACCTAGAGCAGATTAGGCTGGTCCCTGCCCTGACCCTCCTCAGGGACAGCATTCCATTGAGATGATCAGGGAGATAATATGGAAGCATTATGAGAGATTCTTTCTGTTCTGCACCTCCTATATGTAATTGGATAATGGAAAAAAAAATCTCAATTGCCCTACCTATGTGCCACACCAAAGCAACAGTTATTATACCAGTCAAGGTAAATTAATGTAGATCCCAATATAAACATTGCTTTGCCCCCTTTTTATTTTTATATGAAGGATTTGGCGTGTACCTTATGTTTGAAACATCAAACATAATGCATAGTCATATTTGAACATGAATACTACCAATGCTTTAATAATAACTGGCATTTTTATTATGTGTATGGCACCACAGGTGTATCATTTTAAATTATGTATGTAGCATTTAAGGTGTATAGTGACTAAAATAATTACTGTTGCTTCATGTGGCCTACATAGGATGTACCAGTTTAGCAGATGTGGTCATTTAATTCACAATAAAAAGGTCTCCTTAATCTGTCTGTCAGAAATCTTGGAAATCACAAGTCTCAGGTCGAATGGAAATATCCATAACATTGTCCATGAAGTGTCGAACTCTTTTCTTACCTCCTGCCCTCTCCCCACACCACCTTTCCACAAGCTTGGCATTGTTCTACATAGTAACGTTCCATCCATGAAAAGCCCCAGTATGTAGTGGGTCTGAATCCTGTCTGATCCCTTCCCTAACCCCAGGGCCCAGAAGTGGGGTGTGGTCCAGGGAACAGCCTGGACAAATGCCCACTCAGATATGTTTTAAGGATGGTTCTTTCTTTATGATACTCTTTAGCCGTGCCTCCTGGGAAGAGGTTTGCTCATTCTGGAGCGATGGTCACTATCCCCTCCTGTGCAGGGTTATGTTGTAACTGCTTCAACATCCCCTTTTCTGCTGGTACAGATGTTGGTAATCCAGGAAGATTCAGGACGAGGCTTGCCATGGGAGTGGCCTGGAGTCCTCCCTGTTGTGTTGACTTTGCAGAGCTGGGTGTGTGGTGCCAGCAAGAGAGAACAGCAGGGCCCGGGGCCCTGGAGGATAGCCTGTAAGTGGTGAAGGGAGACACCCAGCCCTGCTCGCCAGCATGGAGGCCAAATGTTTCTGGGTTGGCAGCTCAATATGACAGCGGGGTCAAACCTGGTGAAGAGGTGTGTGTGAGGAGTCAAGTAGGAAGAGGATGGGAGATGGTGGTAGTAAATGTTAACGGGGAAGAGTCCTACACATGGAATTGGACTTCCCCTTTAAAACAGGGTGCCATAGCTGAACCCTCCTTTTGTGTGTGTCCTTTTCTGTCCCCTGACTGAGGAGAGGAGAGATGGCTCTGGCACCCAAAAGTAGCTTAGCCACTGTAGGAGGAGTGGCTCAGCCTAGATATTTCTACACTTGCTATGTAAAAATTAACAGCGCTTCTCTGAAGATCAAAGGGTACCCAACTCAATGGGAATCTATGAGAGTTTAATGTTTTCTTCTAAAGCTCCCTTTGCTCCCTCCCCTGACCCTAAGTAGACAAAATATTGGGCCAAAGAGCCAAAGAATCCTGTTTAGGGAGGAATCTCACCTCATTTCCAGCCAGGCACTTTTCCGTTCTTGTAACTTTCCAGTTGTAATTTAGGGGATATTATTGATAACTCTGACACCTGGTGGCCATTTCTAAAACTGCACTCTGGAAGAATTGAATGTCCCTTTAATCATTTTTAGCTGTTTTAGTTTTTGCACTTCCACTTTCATTGTAAATAAGATGTATTTTATAAATCAGTGATTATTATTATTAATTGAATTATTTATAAGTAAAATTCTTGCAAATGCATTCAACAGAATACATACACTCGGATAGAAAATTTTTGAAAGATATTCCAGAAACTATATATGGTGATCCCTAGGGAGCTAGGCGTGGGGAGGAGGGGGACTTATTTTACTTAATACTTTTTAGTTCTCTCGGAAATCTGTTTTAAACAAAAAAGAATGTATTACTCTAGTAATTATAGTTAAGTACCACACTTGGGCAGGAGGCCTAGAAGTCCAGGATATTCCCTTCAGGGCCCCTGTCTTCTCTTCAGGGATCTTGTTTTTATGTCCAGGGACCTCTAGTGCTTTTGAGTGTTTTGAGGGAGTGGAGAACAGCTGGACTCACTCTGACGTTGTTCACCGTTGGTGGTGCAGGAGCCCAGAGTTGAGTAGAAACCAGTCCGGGAGTAGTGCGTCCAGAGCGCTAAAGCCGAGAAACATTCCCTGCTTCCTGACTCAGTAGTGAAGGCAGGGGCACCCCTGCCAGCGTTGACTTTTCACGTGTGGGCTGCCCACTTCCTGAGGTTTTGCTTCTGTTCCTGCAAGTCCCTGATGCCTCCCAGGTGCTAGGCCCTCAGGAGCCAATCTCACAAAATGTGGCCAGGCCGTCTCTCCTGGCTCCTGACGTCAGAGAGCAGGCTGGGAGGTGGACGTGGCCTGTAGTTGATTGGCAGGAGAGCCCGGTACGATGAAAGCAACCACTCTGACCACCTGCTCTGTGCCTCTCACCTTTTGATTCCAACATTTCCCTCCGCTATTGAACAGACCTCCCGCCACTTTCCCACATCTTCCTTAATGATAACATACTCACTTTTGTGAATTTATTGAGGCATTACCACTTTTCAAGTGTGGGTTCAGGGACAGCAAGCACTCTTTTTGCTTGCCCCACTCATTCACCTAGCTCATCCCTGGTAGCCCAGAAACACTGGGCGGCTGAGTATGGTCAGAGGAAGGTACTCAGGGACAGAGCGTCAGAGGGTCTCCCAGTACTTGTCTGGTCCACAGTAAGGAGAGACCTTGCTTGCACTTGTAATTCAGTCCCTGAGGGTGGGGCCAGAACACAGGAGGAAAGGAAAATCTTAACACGTAACATGATGATGTGGTCCTAGCATCCAGAGGCCATGTTTCAGCTCCAGTGATAACTCTCCTAGGGAGCACCTTTCAGGATGTGGGGTAGTCTGGGTGCTATTTCAGGATTAGTTCCAGTGTCCACCATCTTTTTGACTCCAGATGGCCAAGCACACCTGACTTCCTGGTGGAGAGGTAAGCCACCCCTCCCTCTCTGGCAGCCTGGCTTTTATCTTCCAGGATAATCAGGGTGGGTCCCTCTGCCTTGCCCCCCTTATCCCTCCTGCTGCTCAGATCAGACGTCTTCAGCAGACATCCTGTGACCTTGAGGGTGGAAGTCAAATGCTAGAGCAGACAGAAGGCTGAGAGCCTGATGACTTCACAGAGCTGCCAAAACAATTCCTGACTGTTTACTCCTGGTCTTTAATAAGGTGAAGAGAGTAAATCCTTAAATGTAAATGACTGAGTTTTCTATTCCATGCACCTGAATCTAATTGTAACAGATGCTATGACCTTCAGTGATATCCAAGTGTTTTCTGTTCTCCTCTATACAAAAAAAGGGAAAATATCTCTTAATAAAGAACAGAAATAGTACAACTTGAATCTCTGGAGCGGCATTCCTTCTGGTAGAACTCTGTACACACAGTAAAATACATGTCTGTGCTATCTTTCTTTTTAGAATTATTGGTCTTTCCCAGGGCTGGGGTGGGGTGAAGCTAGAGTTTTATAAGCACTTACTAGTGTCTCTTAGCTCCTTTTTAGATACTGGGGAAGGGGTCAGGAGGGTCACTATTTACCCAGCAGGGAGAGACAGGCTGCTCTGATTGCCTTTGTAGAATGCACATTTGGAGCTTATGCAAAGCCCTGGTCCTGAGCTCAGAAAAGCAGGGGCAGGGGTGGATCCTTCGTTCATCATCCGCAGAAGTTTAATGTCACTCTTATCCTGGCAATCATTGTACAGCATGCTTTCTGTCACTATGGATTAGTTTGCATTTTCTGAAGTTTTGTATAAATGGAATCATACAGTATGTACTATTCCTTTGTCTTTCACTCAGCATAATTTTTTGGTTTTTTTTAGATTCATCCATCTTATATGTGTCAGTTCATTCCTTTTTATTTTTTTTATTTTTATTTTTTTTTAAAAGATGACCGGTAAGGGGATCTTAACCCTTGACTTGGTGTTGTCAGCACCACGCTCAGCCAGTGAGCGAACCGGCCATCCCTGTATGGGATCCGAACCTGGGGCCTTGGTGTTATCAGCACCACGCTCTCCCGAGTGAGCCACGGGCCGGCCCCCTTTTTATTGTTGAATAACATCCCATTATATGGAGGTACCACATTTGTACAATTTGTCCATCACCTGTTGACAGACATTTGGAGCACTTCCAATTTTTGGCTATTAAAATAAAGCTGCTCTGAACATTGTACAGGACTTTGTATTATTCTTGGATATATATGTGGGAGTAGAATGGCTGGATCATACGGTAGGTGTATGCTTAACTTTTTCTCTAATCAGATATTTTTATTACACACTTGCCCTTGACTGGTTACATTTTAAACAAAAGATGTTTAATACAGACTGATCTCTGATTCATTACACATTTTAAACAGAATATGATTTCATTGCCAGTATTACTTTTACTCTCCTTTCTGCCAAGGGGAGATAATCATACCAGTTTTCTACAGAAAAGCATCTGCACATGAGGTACACTTGCTTCCTGTTTCCTAACTCCCACTTGAGATCATAACTAAGTGAACTTATGGACATATGTATTTATTTCTGAATACCTCTTTCTCACATAATGTACCTTCCATAATGATTCCTTTTCTGTTATTGTAATGATTTTTTAATTTTTAAAACACCTTTATCAAGATTTTAATTAACATACCATAAAGTTCACCCATTTAAAGTGAATACAATTCAGTGGTTTTTTTTTTTTTTTTCCTTTTTGTCTTTTTTCGTGACCGGCAACGGATCGCAACCCTCAGTGTCGCGCCTGTACCGGGCTGGGACCGGCCACGGGATCGCAACCCTCGGTGTTGCTCCCGCCCCTCGCTCAGCCAGTGAGCGGCTGGTCTGTATGTGGGATCCAAACCCTCAGCGGGAGCGCCACTGCGCTTCCCAATCGGCGCACTATAGCAGTGCGCCACCAGGCCGGCCCTTTTTTTTAATTTTTTTAAATTTTTTTTAAAGATGACTGGTAAGGGGATCTTAACCCCTGACTTGGTGCTGTCAGCGCCACGCTCACCCAATGAGCTAACCGGCCATCCCTATATGGGATCTGAACCCGTCGCCTTGGTGTTATTAGCACCACACTCTCCCGAGTGAGCCACGGGCCGGCCCCAATTCAGTGGTTTTTACTATATTCACAGAGTTGTACAACTAACCTCACAATCCAAGTTTAGAACATTTCACCCCCAAAGAGACCCCATATCTATTAGCAGTCATTCCCCATTCCCACCTCCTAATCCCCAGCTATAGGCCACTGATAATGTACTTTCTGTTTCTATATATTTGGCTATTCTGGGCATATCATATAAATGGCATTATACAATATATGGTCCTTTATGACTGGCTTCTTTCACTTAGCATGATGTTTTCAGTGTTCACCCATGTCATATACATGGCATGGGTCAGCACTTCACTCCTTTAAGAAAAAAAAGACTTTATATTTTAGAGCATTTTTAGGATCACAGCAAAATTGAGTGGAAAGTACAGAGCATTCCCATGTACAGCCTGCCTCCCCACATGTACAGCCTCCTCCATTATCAACATTCTGCACCAGAAGTTCATTTGTTACCAGTGATGGACCTACAATGACATGTCATTATAACTTGTAGTCTGCAGTTTACATTAGAGCTCACTCATGGTGTTGTATATTCTATGGGGTTGGACAAATGTATAATGACATATATCCACTGTTATAGTATCATACAGAGCAGTTTCACTGCCCTAAAAATCCTGTGTTGTGCTTAACTTTTTAAGATGCTGCCAAACTGTTTTACAATATGACTGTACCATTTTACATTCTCACCAACAGTGTGTGAGAGTTCCAGTTTCTCCACATCCTTGCCAACATTTGGGAGGTCAGTCTTTTTTTTTTTTTTCCTTTTTGTCTTTGTTCGTGACCGGTAATGGGATCGCAACCCTCAGTGTCGCGCCCGCACCGCGACCGGCAATGGGATCGCAACCCTCGGTGTCGCGCCCACACCGCGCTCAGCCAGTGAGCGGACTGGTCTCTATATGGGATCCGAACCCTTGGCGGGAGCGCTGCTGTGCTCCCAAGCGCCGCGCACTCTACTGAGTGCGCCACTGGGCCAGCCCATTTTTTTTTTTAAAGATGACCAGTAAGGGGATCTTAACCCTTGACTTGGTGTTGTCAGCATCACGCTCTCCCAAGTGAGCTAACCAGCCATCCCTATATAGGGATCTGAACCCACAAACTTGGTGCCACCAGCACCACACTCTCCCAAGTGAGCCATGGGCCGGCCCTTTCCCCTCATTTCTGAAGGATGGCCTTGCTGGGTATAGTGTTCTTGGCTGGCAATTTTTTCTCTTGTATTTTGAATATATCATCCCATTTTCTTCTGCCCTATAGAGTTTCTGTTCAGAAGTCTGCCGTAGTCTGATAGGGGCTCCCTTGACACTTTCCTCTCGCTCCTTTTTTTTTTTTTTTTGTCTTTTGTCTTTTTCCGTGTCCGGCAACGGATCGCAACCCTCAGTGTTGCCCCCGTACCGGACTGGGGACAGGCAACGGGATTGCAACCCTCGGCGTTGCCCCCGTGCCTCGCTCAGCCAGTGAGCGGGAACCAGTCTGCATGTGGGATCCGAACCCTCAGGCGGGAGCACCACCGTGCTTCCCAAGCAGCGCACTTATCCAGTGCGCCACCGGGCCGGCCCCTCCTCTCGCTTCTTTTAAGACTCTCTATTTGCTTTTGAGCTTCGCCAGTTTGACTATACTGTGTCTTGGAGAGGATCTTTTCAGGTTGAATCTGTTTGGGGATCTTTGAGCCTCCTGGATCTGAAAGTCCATGTCTCTCTCTCCCTGTACCTGGGAAGTTTTGGGTTATTATTTCATTGAATAGGTTTTCCATGCCTTTTCCTTTCTCCTCCCCTCTGGAACACCATGATTTGAATGTTTGTGCACTTAAGGTTGTCTTCTAGCTCTCTTAAATTTTCTTCATTTTAAAAAATTTTTTTTCGTTTTTTTTTTTTTTGGTCTGCTTGGGTTATTTCAAGAGGACTATCTTCAAGATTAGAAATTCTTTCTTCTGCTTGGTTTAGCCTGCTGCTTAAGCTCTCAGTTGTGTTTTTTATTTCATTGAGTCAATCTTTCAGTTCCATAGGTTCTGCTACATTCTTTCTTAAGGTATTAATCTCTTTGTAAATTTCCTCCTTCATATCCTGGACTTTTTCCCCCTTGTTTTATTATGTTGTCTAACTGAGTCTTCTTGTATCTCAGCGAGTTTCCTTAAGACTGTTGCTTGGAATTCCTTTTCAGTCATATGAAGAGTTTCCAGCCCTGTAGGCTCTGGCATTTGATAATTACCATATTCTTTTGGTGATGTCATATTTTCTTGGATTTTCATATTTCTAGTATCTCTACATTGATGTCTGGTCATCTGGTAGAACAATTGCTTCTTCTATTACTCCTAAGAGGAGTTTGAGGAGAGAGACGTCCTGCTCTTTTTTCAGTCTCTTCTGGTGACACTCTTTGTGTCAGTGCAGTTGAATGTCTGGTGGGCTGCCTGCACAGTGGCTGTGGCTACTGCTGGGGCATCAAGCCACTTTTGTGGCAGCTGTGGCTGTGGTGATGGCTGTGGTGGGCTACCTGTGCAGAAGTGGTGTTTCCATCATACTCCTTGCCTGCTTCTGGGCTGGGGATGCTGCCCTAGGCTCCTGCCTAGACCCCCTGGACATGCTCTGCTGCTTGCCTGCTTTTGGGCAGCTATGATTTTGGGTTGTACATTTACGTCCAACTGTTCCAGCACTATTTGTTTATTTATTTATTTATTTATTATTTATTTATTTATTTTCCTTTTTTTTGTCTTTTTTCGTGACCGGCAACGGATCGTAACCCTCAGTGTCGCGCCCGTACCGGACCGGGACCGGCAACGGGATCACAACCCTCGGTGTTGCACCTGCAACCTCGCTCAGCCAGTGAGTGGCGGGTCTGTATGTGGGATCCGAACCCTCGGCGGGAGTGCCGCCGTGCTCCCAAGCGGCGCACTGTAGCAGTGCGCCACCGGGCCGGCCCCCAGCAGCACTATTTGTTTAAAAGATTACTTTCTCCACTGTATTGCCTTGGCACCTTTGTCAAAAACTATTTCTCTGTATATGTATATATGGATCTATTTCTGATTTCAGTATTCTGTTTCATTAATCTATTTCCCTTATTTATACCAAACCACACTGTTTTGATGCCTGTGGCTTTTAAATAAATATTGAAGTCAGACAGGGTGAGCCTTCCACTTTTGTTCTTTTTCAAAGTGGTTTTGGCTGCTCTGAGTTCTCTGCAGTCTTAAATAAATTGTAAAATCAGCTTGCCAATTTCTACAGAAAAGCCCACTGGGATTTTCATTGGGATTGGATTGAATCTATAGAACAGTTTGGGGAGAATGATATCTTAGCATTATTGAGTTTTCTGACCCCAAAACAATGTGTATTTCTTCCTGTATTTAGGTGTTCTTAAATTTCTTTCAGCAATGTTTTGTAGTTTTCAGTGTACATGTTTTTATATGTTTTGTCAGATTTATCCCTAGTGATTCATATTTTTCAATGCTACTGTAAATGGTATTGTATTTAAAAATTTTAATTTCTGATATTTTGTTGCTGGTATGTTGAAACACAATTGATTTGTTATTTTGATCTTGTATCCTGCAAACTTGCTAACTCAGTTATTAATTCTTTTGTAGATTCTATCATAGTTTCTACTTAGATGATCATATTTTCTGTACATAGACAATTTACATTTTCCTTTCTCATCTAGATGCCTTTTATTTCTTTTTCTTGCCTGATTGCACTGGCTAGAACCCCTAGTGTTATTGAATAGAAGTAATGAGAGAGGACATCCTTATCTTGTTTCTGATCATAGGGGGAAAGTATTTAGTCTTTCATCATTAAGTATGATGTTAGCTATAGATTTTTCATAGATGCCCTTTATCAGGTTGGGGAAGTTCCATTCTGCTCCCAGTTTGAGTGTTTTTATCATGAAGAGACATTTGATTTTGTCAAATGTTTTTTCTGCATTTATTGAGATGATCACATGGTTTTCTTTTAAGTTAGCATGATGACTTGCATTGATTGATTTTTGAATGTTAAACCAATGCTGCATTCCTGGGATAAGTCCTACCTGGTCATAATGTATTATACTTTTAATAATTGTTAGATTCAATTTGCTAAACTTTTGTTTAGAATTTTTGCATTTATGTTCATGATGGATATTGGTTTGTAGTTGCTTTTCTTGTAATGTTTTTTGCTTTGGCATCACATCAGAGCTGGCTCATAGAACGAGTTGAGAAGTATACACTCCTCTTCAATTCTCTGGAAGTCTTTTTATAGAGTTGGTACTATTTTTACTTAAATGTTTAGGAGGTATCACCAGTAAAGCCATCTGGGCTAGGGGTTTTCTTTGTGGAAGGTTTTAAACCACAAATTTGATAGTTTTAATAGATGTAGTCTATTCAGGTTATTTATTTCTTCTTAAGTGAGCTTTGGTAGTTTGTGTCTTTCAAAGAATTGTCCATTTTATCTAAGTTGTCAAATTTTCAGGCATACAGTTGTTCATATTATCTGTAGTGATGTCACCTCATTCCTGGTATTGGTAATTTGTATCTTCTCTCTCTCTCTTTTTTTTCTGATTAATCTGTCTAGAAGTTTATTAATTTTATTAATATTCTTAAAGAACGACCTTTTGGTTTCATTAATTTTCTGTATTTTCTGTTTTTTAAATTTAAATTAAATTTAATTTTTAAAAAATTTCAGTTATTTCCTCTTTGATTTTTATTATTTCCTATGTTCTGTTTACTTTGGTTTAATTTGTTCTTCTTTTTCTAGTTTCTTAAGGTGGAAGCTGAGGTCGTTGACTTAAGACATTTCTTCTATTCTAATATAGGCAGTTAATGCTATAAATTCCCCCCTAAGTACTGCTTTAGCAGAATCCACAAACTGTAAGTTGTGTTTTCATTTTCATTAAGTTAAAAGAATTTTCTAATTTCCTTTCTGGTTTCTTCTGTGACCTATGGGTTATTTGGAAGTATGTTGTTTGATTTCCAGATATTTTGGAATTTCCCAGACATCTTTCTGTTTTTGATTTCTAATTTAATTCCATTGTGATCATAAAACATACTTTGTACGGCCTAAATCCTTTAAAATTTATTGAGTAATGTTTTATGCTCCAAATATGGTCTATCTTGGTAAATGTTACATGTACACTTGAAAATAATGTGTATTCTGCTTCTGTTGGATATAGTGATTTATTGAGATGGTTAGATTTAAATTTATCATCTATATTTGTTTTGTATTTGTCTCATCTGTTCTTTGTTCCCTTTTTTCTGTCTTCTTTTGGATTGAACATTTTTTATGTTTCCATTTTATCTAATTAATTGGATCGTTAACTGCAAGTCTTAGTTTTGTTTTTTCAGTGGACAATTTAAAGTATCATCTTTAACTCCTCACATTTCTACCTTCAAGTTATATTACAGAATTTCACATATAGCCTAACCTTACAGGAATATGCCTCCCTTTCTCTCCTCCTGGCTTTTATGCTGTTTTTGTCATACATTTTACTTATACATTTGTTATAAACCCTACTCTGTATTATTATTTTTGCTTAAATAGCTAGTTTTCTCTTTTAAATTTTCTATTTTTGATATAATTATAGATTCATGGGAATATGCAAGAAATGCATAGGGAGGTCTTGTATACGCTTCACCCCATCTCCTCCAGTGTTGACATCTTGGATAACTGTTTTACCAGTTATGTGTGTTCTTATTTGTGTATGTGTGTAGTTCTATACAATTTTATCACGTGTAGCTTTATGCAATTGCCACCACAATCAAAGTGCAGAACCGTTCCATCACCACAAGACTCCCTTGTACCTCTATAGTCACATCTACTCATTTCCCTCCAATCCATAACCTCTGGCAACCACTAATCTGTTCTCTGTCTTTATGATATTGCTATTCAAGAACATATAAATGGAAAAATTTATATAGTATCATACAGCATGCAGCCTTTTGAGACTGGCTTTTTTAAATCAGCATAGTTCCCTTGAGGCTCATCCAAGGACTCATTGTATCAATAGTTTGTTTATATTGCTAAATAGTATTCTGTAGTATAGATGTATCATAGTTTATTTAACCATTCAAAATTGAAGGACATTTGGGTTGTGTCTAGTTATTGGCTATTACAAATAAAGTTGTTATGAACATTCATGTGTAGATTTTATTTTTTTAATTGAAAGGTATTGATTATACATATTTGTGGGGTACAAAGTTATATTTCAGTACATGTATACAAAGTGCGATGATCAAATCAGGGTAATTAACATATTCATCATTACAAATTTTTTTTTTTTTTCCTTTTTGTCTTTTTTCATGACCGGCAACGGGATCGCAACCCTCGCTGTCGCGCCCGCACCGTGCTCAACCAGTGAGCGGACCGGTCTCTATATGGGATCCGAACCCTTGCCCATATGTGCATCATGTATATGTGTTTATATGTGTGTGTGTATATATAAATATGTAAATTATACATTAAGGGGGGACTCTGGAAAGAAATACTTGTGGCCATGACCTTTTGATATGAGATCCTTTCTCACCCTGGACTCACAATGTTACATTCTCCTTTTAGCAGGGATCACCATAAGTAAGTTAACTCAAATCATGATGAATTACCTAGGAAAGAATGGAAAACAGAGCCATTGGAAATCCTTTCCTTCCTCAAAAAGAAACAATTAGGCTCCTCTCTCATATCTTATTCAGAACACTATTCCTTAAGCACAGTGCCTGTAACTAAAGCATCTTTGTGTCTCTACCACTATTCATAGCACTTTATGCACAATAAGCACTCAATAATTATTTTTAATGCTGAATGTATAAATAGATATTAATTGAGAAGCTACTGTGCGGCCTAACTTTGTTAGGTGCTATGTGGGCTATTAAAGAGGTATAAGTCAGAATTCCTGGCATTCACTGAGCTTGGAATCTAGATGGGGACATAGCAATTTTGAGACATGTTTGGCTGTTGTTTCCTCAGATATTTTGACTGCCCCTTTCTATTTCTGTTCTCCTTTTGATACTTGAAGTGTACTTATGTTAAATCTTTTGGTAAGGTCCCACAGGTCCCTGAAGCTTTGCTATCTTTTTTCTCTCTGCTCTTCAGACTGAATAGTTTATCTGTTCATCTGTCTTCACTGACTCTTCTGTTGTCTTCATTTTTCTGTTAAGCTCATCTAGTAAGTTAAAAATTTCAGATATGTGTTTTTCAGTTCTAGAATTTCTTTTTAGTTCTTTTTCATAGTCTCTATTTACCTGCTGACTCTTCCTGTTTTTCCATTCATTACAAGAGTATTTTACTTTATGTCCTTGAGCTTATTTATAGTAATTGTTTTATACTCCTTGTCTGCTGATTTCAATATAATGCATAATTTCAGGGTTGATCTTCATTGATTTTATTTTTTCTTGATATGAGTAATGTCTTCATGTTTCTTCAAATGTTGAGTAATTTTGAACTGTCTCCTGGACATTGTGAACGATATGTTGTAGAGATTGTGAATGCTGGTATGTTTCCCTTAGAGTTTGTTTTTTTTTTAAAATAGTGAGTGATTAACTTGGCTGAATCCAATCTGTAAACTTTGTCTTCTCTGCTGTGAATGGTAGCTCACATTTCTGCTCAGTTCTTTTGGTCTTAGCTGGGCTGGTTGAAGTCTGCCTCATGTGTGGGTTCCAGTATCAGCCAGACATTTGGTCAGAATTCATACACATTATTTGGAGCTCCTCCTTTCTGGCTCTGTCCTTTTCAGGATTTCCTCCTTTGCTTTCCAGCAGCTGTATTTCCCTTGAACTCTATCCTCTGGGTCTTTGAGCCAGTAAGACTTTGGGTGTCCTTTCTGCTTTTTAGCTGCCCGACATAGTGCAGTTTGGGATTTTCTCTCAGGATAAAAGCAATAAAAAGTGGGGAACTCTCCTAGTGCCTTTCCGTTCTTCCAGTATCTGTCTTCCTTCCAGTATCTGTCTACTTTTGGCTGCTTTCCTGTGTCTTCAGACAGTTGTTTTTATCTTTTGTCCAGAGTATATAGTTATTTGTGAAAAGCTATGTGACAGTAGCTATGTGGCTACAACTAGGAGCAGAACCTAGATAGGTGTTGTAGTCCGTTTAGGCTGCTATAACAAACTACCATAGACTGGGCAGCTTATAAATAGCAAGCGTTTATTTCTCACAGCTCTGGAGGCTGGGAATTCCAAGATCAAGGCATCATCAGATTTGGTATCTGGTGAGGGCCTGCTTTCTCATAGATGGTGCCTTTTCATTGTCTCCTTACATGATGGAAGGCAGCAAGGCAGTTCTCTGGGGCATCTTTTATAAGCGCAGTGTCAGTCCTATTTGTGTTGATATGATAGAGTACTTGATACTGGGTAATTTATAAAGAATAGAAATGTATTGGCTCTTGGATCTGGACGCTGAGAAGTCCAAGACTGAGGGACTGCACAAAGGTCTTCTTGCTGTATCATAACAGTGGAAGGCACCACATGGCAAGAGCGTGTAAGAGCAAGAGAGGAGGGAAGGGGCCTGAGCTCGTCCTTCTATCAGGAACCCGCTCCCACAATAACTAACCCACTCCCTTGACAATGACATTAATCTATGCATGGGGGCAGAGCCTTCATGACCCAATCACCTCTTAAAGGTCCTCCCTAACAACACCGTTGCATTGGGGATTAAGTTTCTAGCACATGAACTCAGGGGGACAAATTCAAATTCAAATGATAGCAGGGCAAGGTCCTCATGACCTGATCATGTCTCAAAGGCCCCACCTCTTAATATTATCATACTGGGGATTAGCTTTTCAACCTATGCATTTTGGGAGGACACGGTCATTCAGACCATAGCAATAGATATGTGGGACCAAAAAAATAGGAATAAATAAGTGAGTTACTATCAAAGAGAGACTCAGAGACCAAAGTATTTAGAAAAGAAAACAACTTTATTAGATACTTTTGCAAGGGAGTCCAGGATTTAGAAAGACAGGCTCATCCAATTAAAAATACAACAGGTATTTAAAGGAAAAAAATTACCAAATCACTGAGTTTACTGTCAGTCTGTTTATGGTGGAAAAACAGTAATTTGTTTGTATGATTTTAATATTTACAAAGATCAAGACATATCTTCAAACATCAGCATTGTAAAGGTTATGGATAGGGATATTTTTGTTGGTGAGTCAGTAATCTATAGTAACCATCAAGTTTCATATTTTGGGGACTAGAATTAAATAGAATGATCTCGGTTTTGTATTTCATTTTGTCTCTGGGTGTGAAGTGCCACTCCCACCTCTGCCCCACCCCACGGTGGATGGGATGTGGCTTAGCACAGTGTTAGTTGTGTTTTCACAGTTTCTCTTTATGTTCAAATCCCCCCTAACCAGCAGATTTGACCTCATAAATTGTTTTGAGATTTTTTGATTCAGTATAACTCATTTCAGATTTTGTTTTATTTGACCAGTTTTATTTACATAATGTATAAGAGATGTTAATACACGAAGATATCCTTGTTAAAGATTAGTAAAACCAGAACCTTCTGGTTTGAGACTTGTAAATCCTGGATAGTTGTAATTTACTTTTATGTATCACAATTGTTTTATGGCCCTTATTAGCTCAATTCTTTATTATCTGTAAAACTGATATTCCATAAGCCATAGAATAAGTTCCAGGACAGTTTTCTGGGACTGGTGTGCTGGAACTGGCTCATACTGGCTTTGAAGAACTGATTGTTAAATTTGCAGGAATTTTGTAAACTGCTTATTAAACATGGCCATTATTAGGAATTAAACTTTATAACTTACAATTAAATAAACTATTTAAAACAATAGCAGTGAATACTCAAAACCCATTGCTTACTAATTATTGAATGACATTTACCTTTATCTGTGCTCTTGAGGTTATTTACATCTGTTGTGTCTTTATGGTTGGAACTATTTTATAATGGTGTGCTATTCCATATCTCTTCCCAACTCCGTGTTCAGTGACGTATGCTGAAATTGGGCTACAGTGGGAGTATTTATGCCACAGGAATCGGCAAGTGCTATGAAAAAGTGCCTTTTTTCCTTTGGAGAGCGGGTTGTTAAACACTTACCTACCGACTGTAGGCATTTCCCCCTGACCTGTAAAGCATAGTCCTTGTTTCTTAGTAGTGGCTTGTCATATATAATTAAGTGAGATCTGTGTCTTGGTTACTGTTTTAAATTTGATTAATCCAGTTCAATCTTATAGGAAGGAGGATGAATTTTTTTTTTTTTTTTTTTTTTTTTTTAAAGATGACCGGTAAGGGGATCTCAACTCTTGGCTTGGTGTTGTCAGCACCACGCTCTGCCAGTGAGCAAACCGGCCATCCCTATATAGGATCCGAACCCGTGGCCTTGGTGTTATCAGCACCGCACTCTACCGAGTGAGCCACAGGCCGGCCCCAGGAGGATGAATTTTTTAATTGAGCCTAAGTAAATAACTACATGATTATGAAAAGTAAAGGAACTTAGTAAAAGCACTTAAAAAAAATATTTCTGTGAAAAAGACTCACAGAAGGTTGCCCATTTATTTTAATTTTTATTATTACTAATTGTATTTATTCTTTATGCTTCTTATCCAGTCTCTCCCCATCCCCCCACCACCCTCTGATAATCCTAGATTTCTTCTCTTCTTCTGAAGGAGTAACCGTTACTCTGATTTGTTGCCTAGATGATCTGTCCAGTGCTTAGAGAGAGGTGTTCAGGTCCCCCACTATTATTGTAGAGCATATGCTTCTTCTATCAATCTGGAATGGGCTTTGTGGAGACAGACATCCTCTTCTTTTCTTTGGTCTGCACTGGTGACTCTCCTTGTGTCAATGCACTTGAATGGCTGGTGGGCCATCTGCGTGGTGGTTGTGGAATCTAGCCACTTTTGCAGCAGCTGTGGCTATTGCAGTGGCTATGGTGGGCCACCCACAAGGAAGTGGTGTTTCTGGTGTGCTCCTTGCCTGGTTGCAGGAGGAGGGGTTGGTCCCCAGATCCAAGCCTCAGGACTCTGGGCGGGCCACAGGGCAGCAGTGGCATGCCTGGTTGTGGAAGGAGGGGTCAGTCCCCTGCTCCGTCAGTTTTTACATTCTAAGATGTTGTTGCAGAACAGTTGAGTGGGAGGGGGAGTGGGGAAGGGGGTAGGAAATAGGGTGGAAGAAGGAGGAAGGAGGGAGGGTATTGATGAGGCCTGTGGCACCCCCCTCATTCCTGCAGGGGAGACCAGGGGGCTTCCAGTGGTGGTTTGGTCATTGCTGTGCTGAATGAAGATGTCAGGGGGGCATGGCTGAAGCCCTTTGTCCCCACCACCCCAGCTTGGGAGCCTGGGGTGCTTCCTCCAGCAGCTTGGTGGTTGTTGCTGGGCTAGTTGTGGGTGTCAGGGGGCATGACTCAGGCCCCTGGCCCTCTCCCCTCCCTGGATTGGGGGCCCAGGGGGCTTTCGGTCCTTCTAGGTGTTATAGGTGTTCTTTGGTGAAGTAAAACCTTTACTAATTAATATCAAACTTTGTTCTCTGTTCCCACTACTTAAACTCTGCACTGGAACCAATTTGTTGTCCTTTGCTTACTTCCAAAATGGGAGAACTTCCTGTGGGGACCAGTACTTGAGCCCTGTGGTTGAGCTAAATTGCTGCTTTGCTGCTGATTCGCTGGGGAAGGCTTTTGTGCAACTTGGGTTTTAACGGTTGACTTTGTAGGTACTTCGAGGTCTCATGAGATCCAGTACACCTGGGTTGTGTAGAAACTCTGGTCTGGACTTGAGACTTTTCAGCAAACTGCACCCCCTGCAGTTCTATATTTCTGACCCGTCTACACAGAGTGGGCCTGTGCTGATTAGAGGGAAGATCAGCTGTCCTTGCGGTGCCCCAGTGTTCCCCTACTGGCCAGTCTCCCCTACTGCCCACACTCCAAACACTTTCCATGGAACTGGCTGTGTGCTAGTCCCTTGTGATGACTCACTGGCCTCTGAATGGCTCCTTTTTTCAGATGGTGTGGTTCCTCACTCCTTCGTGGGTCCCTGGGAACCCTGTTAGTGGTTGTGGGGAAAATAGGATAATTTAGTCAGGCTCCCTTGGCTCAGGTCTGGTTCGGGGGGTAAACAGCACATTTCCTGTAAACAAGTTGTGTGTGGGTGGAGTAAGTGTGCATGTGCATCCATGTATCTTCCTAGTTAATTGCTTTTGTGTGTTCTGCAGTTTTGTGAAGCAGGCTGGCCCGCACAGCTGCCTCTAACAATAGAGCATGTTTACTCTGCTGGCAGCTGCTTAATTTCAGTTTTTCTTTGGACTTGTCAATGAGCAGTTGAGTTTTGAGTTTCTCCTGTGGACTGCTTAGCTCACAGTGTTGTGTGTGCTGAATAAAGACTATTCCTTCTTCAATCAAGGATCCGAGGACGTTTTTGTCTGGTTACCAAGCTCGTAGACCTGCATGTGAAGGGTTTGTGAATGGGCTCGAAGGGTCTGTGAGACCCAGACCCTAGCCCTAGCTCTACAGTGGTCTTGCTGGCCTGGGGGCCACCAGGGCCCTCCTCTCCCTTGCCACCTCCAAGCAACTTCATATGAAAGGCACAGCTGTGGATTTTGCCAGCTCTTGCTCCATGTGCTCAGCAGCTCCAGCCTTGGAGTGACTGGGGCTCAAAATGGTGGGAGCAATCCCTTCTTTCTCTCATCGTGGCTTCTGCCTTCATGAACTCTGTAGGTCTCTCTTCCTTTTCCCCTGAGCTCTAGCAGCCCCAGCTTTCTGCCATTGCTTTTTAATAGTTGTAAATTGGTTAATTTGTGGGAAGGAGTGATGCTGGGGACCATCTATTCTGCCATCTTGACTGGAAGCCAGTAAATATATATTTATATATATATATATGAAGTAAATATATATTTATATATATATATATATGAAAAAAAAAATATATATATATATTTTTTAAAGATGACCGGTTAGGGGATCTTAACCCTTGGCTTGGTGTTGTCAGCACCATGCTCAGCCAGTGAGCGAACCAGCCATCCCTATATAGGATCCACCCATGGCCTTGGTGTTATCAGCACTGCACTCTCCTGAGTGAGCCACGGGCTGGCCCCAGCACTTTGAATATTTAGCCATTGTTTTGGGTAGTTTGTAAATAAAGTCTATTAATATATTCTCCAGAATCACTATTTTAAAGTTTTTTTTCAATTTCCTAGTTTAAAACATATGCTATGAATTTTCATAAGTTTCCCCCCCTGAATTCTGAGGAGCAATGTTGAAATAATATACCACTTTAAAGAAAATGTTTCCTTCCCATTTGTACAAGTATGTCCTGTTAAATTGATAGTTAGAGATAAAGAAGAAAGAAAAGGGTTCTTCCTCATACATCTACTAAAATTAGAACATTAATCACAATTAAATTAGTTTATTTAACCCCAGGAAATTAATTTTTATTTTGCTGATCTTGGGCTAAGCAATCTGCTTTCATGAAGTCGTATGTTTCTGTGCTAGGAGTCCTGCAACTCCTAAGTACCTAATACAGACTCACATGTGTCTGTGGTATGACACCAGCTCCCTCTGGGAAGCCTGTACTGAGTCTATTCACTATGCTATCAATAATTAAGAGTACTGGCTGTAATTTTTATTGCATCTCTAATTGAGGTTTCTTCAAAAAGTTTCATTTTTATTTCTGAGTTTACAGGAGAGATCTTTAGGCAAGTATTAGGAAAACACAGACACCATCTATTGATAGTAAGACTTTGGCTATTTTATTATAATAACCAACAATATCAGAATGGAGAAGAGTGAGCTATCTACTCAGTTTATAATGATTTAGTCAATGATTTCCCTAGAGAGTGAGGGCATTGACCCCATGGCCTTTAATCATCCCTCAAAACCTTGTTTTATTTGTCATGAGTTGACAAGGGTATTTCAAACCTAGAAACAAAATCTGTGTTCTTTTTATTTTTAAAAAAGGAATCAATTTGTTGAAAGTCGTTTCGCTGATCTCTGTATATAAATTTGATATGGCAGGTAATAACGAGGCTGTTGGATAGGTGACTGATTGTGTAATACACATATGGAATTTTTTTATTTGCAGAACATAAAGGATGTTTGCAAGCCATTTTTGGCTTTTAAAGTTGTCCTTAGCAAACCAAAAGATCAGGGAAACCTACCTGGGGCTCTGGACATTGAGAGAGAGATTGTGTGTGAGTGTGTGTGTGTGTGTGTGTGTGTGTGTGTGTTTATGTACATTTTCTGAGTGCGGGGTAGGGAGAATTGGGATGCTTCTTTAAATGTAGTTTCAGTCTGCCTAGAGGGCTCAAGGAAGGGGTGTGATTACTGTTAGAAAGAATAATGAAAAGTAAACATCTGGGAGTGGTTGAGAGGGGAGTGGATGGTTTTCCAAGAACAAAGCACAGAGGTGAGAGATTTCTTTTTTAGTTTATGCTACAAACTGTGCTGTGCACAAAACTGCTTCAGGAGGTGCTACAAACTGTGCTGTGCGCAAAACTGCTTCAGGAGTTGCACACAGACAAATAGAGTCCTTTTCTAGTTTACCAGTATTTTTCTTCTTCACATCTCAATTTTGATTGACATTAGGGTTGTTCTAATTGTTATTTAAATTTTATTTTGGTGGGAAATATTATGGTTTTAAAACCTTTGAAATACAAGTTTGTCTCAGCTTAAATAAAGTTCAGTGTGCAAATATCCAGATTGACAGCACAATTTAATAATTGTCCACCTTTTAAAATAAGATTTATTAGGGCCGGCCCATGGCTCACTCGGGAGAGTGCAGTGCTGATAACACCCAGGCCACGGGTTTGGATCCCATATAGGGATGGCCGGTTGGCTCACTGGGTGAGCGTGGTGCTGACAACACCAAGTCAAGGGTTAAGATCCCCTTACCGGTCATCTTTAAAAAAAAAAAAGATTTATAAGAATTCTTTTGATTTGCAATTTTAGTTTTAAAAATTAATTTTTGTAACTTTATTCTATAAACTTTAAAAAGTAGGATGAGAAATAAATTTCTCATATTCCATCACCCTAATGTAATTACTATCATTTGGGGTAAATTCTATTCCAAAAAATAAGATCTCTTGAACTTATTTTTCCTATCTAACCTAAATTTCGTATTCTTTGATGAATTTCTCCCCAGTCCCTGCAACCCTCAGCCTCTGGTAACCACCATTTTACTCTCTACTTCTATGAGATCTACTTTTTTAGTTTCCACATACAAGTGAGGTCACATTGTATTTGTCTTTCTGTGCCTGGCTTTTTTCATTTAACATAAAATAATGGAATTTTTATTAAAAATGTTAACTTTAGAAGTATTCATAGGGCCGGCCCGGTGGCGCACTTGGGAGTGCGGCAGCGCTCCCGCCAAGGGTTCGGATCCCATATAGAGACCAGTCCGCTCCCTGGTTGAGCGCGGTGCAGGCGCAACACCGAGGGTTGCGATCCTGTTGCCGGTCACGGTACGGGCGCGACACTGAGGGTTGCAATCCCATTACTGGTCATGAAAAAAAAAAAAAAGAAAAAAAAAAGAAGTATTCATAACCAGACTTAAGAATATACCTAGATAGGATGACTTAAAGAAATAACACTTAGCTATAATTAAGTACTTTTCCTACAAATCCTTATTCTAATGATTCTACATTATTTTTGTTTCTTTTTTCCTTCATGTAAGTCATCTGTTTTAGAAGCTTCTGAGAGTGTGCTGGTGATAAATCCTCATAACTCTAAGTAGTTTGAACACAAACTCAGTTATAATGTTGGCGACCTTGCTATATACTGCACTACAAAAATTATTCATCCTCTCCTCTTTTCCTTCTGTCTCTGTGGAAGAGATGTCCCTTTTCTAGTTTTTTTTAAAAAAAAATTTATCAGTAATACAATATAATTGATTTTTGTGGACCTTTACCAATTCCTCCCTTTCTCCCCCTCCCCCTTTCCCACCCCTGGCAACCTCAGTTCTGTTCATTTCTTTTAATAAGTTCAAGGAATTATTGTGATTGTTGTGTCATTTTTTTTTTTCTATTTGTTTGTATATTTATTTATTTATATTAGCTCCCATATATAAGTGGGAACATGCGGTATTTCTTAACTTCACCTATAGTGCTTACCAAAATCTGTTTAGTATGCCATAAGCTAAAAAGGCTTCACAATACAGAATGCGTCATAAGTGCTAAAGGCTTCACAATACAGAATGCGTCATAAGTGCTACTGTAAAAGACACAAGTCATGCTCTTTTACATTATTCGTGTTATGTAACTATAAATCTAGTGATGTTGCAAGTTGATTCTTTTACGGAATAAAGCTTGGTTTGTATTAGCAGGAATAGGCAGGTTGATTCCCCCACATTCGTCACTATAAAGCTAAAGCTATTCCCGCAAATGATTAATGCTGAGTAGTTCTAGCGACCTAGTTCTGGACTGGATCCTGACTGGAGAACCACATTTGGCTAATAGTGGGTGGATGTTTCTCAGGTCTAAAATGGAAATAATAATTCTACTGCTTCAGCCATTAATGGCTGACCTTCAACGAAAGTGCTTTCATGTTTCCCAGGATTGTCAAGATCATGATCACCTAAATTATAAGGTCTCCCTGCACTAAAAGTTCCAAAGAGGACCTGGGAGTCAGAACTGCAAAGCTCCAAACAGCAGGAAGGATTTGTGGGTTTTGTAGGCAGGGCTCTGTGGTGTCTTCCAAGTTCCTAGACTCTTAGGTCTATTCCTATAATGATAAGGACTTTTGCAGATGTGAGGAAGAGAGAAACAGGATCAAGAGGGGTAATAGAATATAAACTATGAGATTTTTCAGCTTCGTTACAATGTTGTTTACTTTCCTAACTTGAACGATAAGTCTTGATATACAGAAGGGCTTGAGACAAATGGAGAAAGGAACATGGCCTTTGCAAGATGATAAGCTTATAAAAGCTAGGACTCTATGCATCTTGCACATCAGCCTCTCAGCTCTAATTCAGGCAAGTAAGCATAGTAGAAGCTCACTGCTAACTGACCACCTGCCATGGTTAAGGGCTTAGGTTATTAAATCCCAACTCTACTAGTTACAGTTGTATGATCTTGAGCTAAATAGTTACTTATAGCTCTCCAAGCTTCTTAAATATAAAATTATTTGAAATAGCTTCAGGCAGACAATGCAATTTTAAATTCCACAAAACACAATACCTTGTCCGGAAATTAATCATTTGTTTTTTCCTTTTTCTTTTCTTTTCTTTTTTGTGGCCCCCTTTTCTATGGCTTTTCTTCATTCACTTTGTGTAATCAACTGGTTCTAAAAAGATTTTTCAGAAAATTCTCTCTAAATGCATCATGTAGTTGAAAATATGTATATGTTCCTCAGCAAAAGGAAAAGAAAAGGCAAATAAGGGAAGAATTTGGTATGTATTTAAAACACAATTTTGTTATTCAGTAAATGCTAGATAGCAAAGAGCACAGATACCAAAGCCCAAAATAGCTTGTTTTCCTGAGTATCCCCCTATTTACTAAACTTACATCACACATCTAAAAAAAAACCCACTTAAAGAGGAAGAGATTTAAATGAAGGATAATTAGTGTTATTTCTAAACCATAGCACTAACTGTTCTGAAAGACACCGCATTCACCTTCAACGCAATGAGGAATAAAACAGAAGTTCAAAGTACCCTTATAGTTTTTTTTACATAGGATTTCAAAGCCATGTGCAAGGCCTTATCTTCCAGTCACACCAAAAATCCTATTCACAAATAGAAAAACAAATAGATAATTTCATCCAAGCTTCAGAGCTATTCAAGCAGAGCAACCAGATTCCTTAGATTCAATAAACAAGCCTCAGCTAAACTTCTCAATAAAATGTCTATTTTCAGATCAGGGGTAAGGAAACATCAGACTTTCACAATCAGCTAATTCTCATCTTCAAGAAAAAAAATAGTTGGCACAGAGGAAAAAACACCCATAAGAAATCGAAGACGTAGGTTCTAGTTGGTATTCATCAATTACTAACTTTGTACTTTTGGGCAAATAATTTCATTTCCTGTATCACAGTAAAATTGGAGTAATTTCATCTCACAGACTGCTGTGAGAAATAAATGAAATGTAGGAGAAACATTTGTGAAAGCCCTTTGGAAACAACAGAAAATCATCTGATTGTAAGGTGGTTGCATCATAATTATGATCATTCTAAAGACTGGCCATACATTTACCTTTTTCTTCTTTTTTTCTTTCCTAAAGTATGAGCTGTATCTTGATTCTCATCCTGGCAGATATAGAGACGAGTCTTTCTTAGCTGTCTTTCTTCTTTAAAAATCTTTCCTTAATTGCCCCTCTGCTTGCCCTCTCCCCACAGTCTCTGTTTAAGGGGTAAAACAGTATATAAAAAGTACCTGATGAGTTCAGTGTGTTTCCTAATTTGAGACCAGGCCTTGATGCTGGTTCCAGAAAATAATCTTTGAAACTCAGGAAAACAGAACTAAATATTATAATGTCAGAACTAGAAAAAGAGAGGATGAAAAAACAAAAGTCCAGTGCAGAGTAGAGCAAAAAGAGAAGCTACAAAGTGCAGCAATACTTAACTAGAAAGAAAGAATAACACATTAAGTTGACTACCTATGTGTTCAATAGAATGCATTTGGTCTCTTCTTCAGTATGGTCTTCTTCTGCTAAGGTTTGAACTATTGCAGGGATTTTAATTTAAATTTTCCAAGGCTTTGTTATGCTATCTTGCTAAAAATATGGCTACTTAGTTGTCTGAATAATAAGGTAATTGCACACTGAATGACAGAATCAGGCTTCCACCACTTACTGGCTCTATGATCTTGGGCAAGTTCTGTGCCTTAGTTTCTCTATTCATAAAACAAGGATAATAACATGAGGATGTTATGGGAATTAAATGAGATAATGAATGC
>NW_007728444.1:187016-187425 GCF_000696425.1 Galeopterus variegatus | reverse complement strand
ATTTTTGTGTGTTGATTTTGTATCCTGCAACTTTGCTGAAATTGTTTATCAACTCTAAGAGTTTTTTTGTAGAGTCTTTAGGCTGTTCTATATATAGAATAATATCATCTGCAGACAGGGACAATTTGACTTTGTCTTTTCCAGTCTGGGTGTTCTTTATTTCTTTCTCTTTCCTGATTGCTCTGGCTAATACTTCCAATACTATGTGTAATAGGAGTGGCAAGAGGGGGCACCCTTGTCTTGTTCTTGTTCTTAAGGGAAAAGCTTTCCACTTTTCCCCATTCAGGATGATATTGGCAGTTGGTTTGTCATATATGGCTTTAATTGTGTTGAGATACTTTCCTTCTATACATAAGTTCTTGAGAGTCTTTATCATGACAATGTTAAATATTATCATGGGATGTTAAAT
>NW_007728444.1:183472-185895 GCF_000696425.1 Galeopterus variegatus | reverse complement strand
TTTCTGTCTACTAACTTTAGGGTTGGATTGTTCTTGTTTTTCCAGTTTTTTGAAGTGAAGTATTAGGTTTATTTCCCATCTTTCTATTCTTCTGAAGTAAGCATTTATTGTGATAAACTTCTCTTTTAGTACTACTTTTGCAGTATCCCACAGGTTTTAGTATCATGTGTCATTATTTTCATTAGTTTCAATAAATTTTTTGATTTCCTGTTTAATTTCTTCTTGAACCCATATGTCATTCAGTAGAATGTTGTTTAATTTCCATTTGTATGTATAGTTTCCAGAGTTTCATTTGTTATCAATTCTAGTTTTAATTCATTGTGGTCTGAAAAAATATTTGAAAAATTTCAATTTAAAAAAAATTTGTTGAAACTTGATTTGTGATCTAACTTGTGGTCTATCCTGGAGAATGTTCCATGTGCTGATGAAAAGAATGTATATCCTGTGGTTGTTGGATGAAGTGTTTTGTAGATGTCTGCCAAGTCCAATTGGTCTAAAGTGTTGTTTAGATCTTGTGTTTCTCTGTTGATATTTGCCTAGAATATCTGTTCAATGTTGAGAGTGGGGTGTTCAGGTCCCCTACTATTACGGTAGTTGGGTCTATGTCTTTCTTTAGGTTTAATAGTATTTGCTTTACATATCTGGCTGCTCTGATGTTGGGTGCATATATATTTGTGATTGTTATGTCTTCTTGCTGGATAGATCCCTTTATCATTATATAGTGGCCTTCTTTATCTCTTTTTTTATGGTTTTTGGTTTCAAGTCTATTTTATCTGATATAAGAATAGCTACTCCAGCTCACTTTTGGTTTCTACTTGCATTGGTATCTTTTTCCATCCTTCCACTCTTAGTCTCTGTGTGTCTTTACAGGTGAGGTGAGTCTCTTGATGACAGCATATTGTTGGATCTATCTTTTTTTTTTTCTTTTTGTCTTTTTTTCGTGTCCGGCAACGGATCGCAACCCTCAGTGTCGCGCCCGTACCGGGACCGGCAACGGGATCGCAACCCTTGGTGTTGCTCCCACACCTCGCTCAGCCAGTGAGCGGGAACCGGTCTGTATGTGGGATCCGAACCCTCGGCGGGAGCGCCACTGCGCTCCCAAGCGGCGCACTGTAGCAGTGCGCCACCGGGCCGGCCCTGGATCTATCTTTTTAATACAGTCAGTCAGTCTGTGTCTTTTGAGTGAGGAATTTAATCCTTTTACCTTAAGAGCTGTTATTGAAAGGTGTTGATTTACTCCTGGCATTTGATTGATTTTTGTTTGGATGTTTTAAATCTTTTGTTACTTTCTTTCCATTTTACTGTTTGTCTTCTGTTTGTAGGTTTCTTGAGGTGTTAAAGTTCTTTTCTCTTGATTGTTTGCATTTTTGTTTTACTGGTGGGTTTTGTTCTTTCTTTAGTATTTATGGTAGTGATGGTTGTTTTTTATGTACCAGGTGCAGTACTCCCTTGCAAATTTCTTGTAGGGCTGGTTGTGTGGTGATGACCTCCCACAGTTTTTGTTTGTCTGGGAAATATACTATTTGTCCTTCATTTTGGAAGGCTAACCTGCTGGGTGTAGTATTCTTGTTTGGTAGTTTTTGTCTTTTAGTATTTTGAATACACCATCCCATTCTCTTCTGGCTTTTAGGGTTTCTGATGTAAAGTCTGCTGTTAGTCTGATAGGAGCCCCCTTATAGGTGACTTGCCATTTTTCTCTTGCTGCTTTTAAGATTCTTTTTCTCTGAGCTTTGCCAATTTGAATATAATGTCTTGGAGAGGACCTTTTTGGGTTGAATTTGTACGAAGATTTTTGAACCTCCTGCATCTGAAGATCTGTATTTCTCCCTGTACCTGGGAAGTTTTCTACTGTTGTTTCATTGAATATGTTTTCAATGCTTTTCCATTTTTCCTCTCCATCTGGAACACCCATGATTTGAATATTTGAGTGCTTAAGGTTGTCTGCTATCTCTCTTTGATTTTCTTCATTTTTAAAAAATTCTTTTTTTTTTTTTTTTTGTTCACCTGGGTTATTTTGAAAAGGCCATCTTCAAGATCAGAAATTCCCTTTTTTGCTTGTTCTGGCCTGCTATTTAAGCTCTGTGTTGTGTCTTTTATTTCATTGAAAGAATCCTTCAGCTCCACAAGCTCTGCTACATTCTTTTTTAGGGCATTAATTTCTTTGTAAATTTCCTTCTTCAGGTCCTGGATAATTTTTCTCATTTTGTTGTGCCATCTGAGTCTTCTTGCATCTCATTGAATTGCCTTAGAATTGTTGCTCAAAATTCCTTTTCAGTCATTTCAAGGACTTCCTGTTCTGTAGGAGCTGGTATTTGAGAATTATTATATTCCTTTGGTGGTGTCATATTTTCTTATTTTTTCCATATTTCTAGTATTTCTACATTGGTGTTTAGTCATCTGGTAGAGAAGTTGCTTTTTCTTCT
>NW_007728444.1:181643-182328 GCF_000696425.1 Galeopterus variegatus | reverse complement strand
ATTATTATATTCCTTTGGTGGTGTCATATTTTCTTATTTTTTCCATATTTCTAGTATTTCTACATTGGTGTTTAGTCATCTGGTAGAGAAGTTGCTTTTTCTTCTACTCTGGAGTGGGGTTTGCAGTGAGGAAGTTCCTCTTGCAGGTGTGTTTTATAATGATGGTTGAATGGGGTGTTTTAGTATTGGTTCCAGGTAGACGCAGTAGTGTAGTCTCCAGGTAGGTATTCTGGCTGAATTCAGTGTTGGAGTTGTGTGAGAGTGCCTCTGTGACCTAGTCCCTGGGACAGTTAGTATTTCCTTGCTGAGGTTGGTGACATTATGTTGGTTCATCAGGACACGGGCAAGCTCTCAAATTTTGAGAGGTAGTGCCTTGGAGTCTTGTCTTCTTAGGTTACGGTGAATGTTCTTGGGCAGGACTGTTGGCACTCTGGCTAGCTAACTGTGACCCTGATGGGTGCACTGAGTTATAGTAGTGCTCCTTGATTTGAATGGGTGACTGTGGGTGGGTTTTCTCTTTTTTCTCTCCTCTTTCCCTGGGCTCTGCTGATGACTCTCCTCCTGTCTATATGGATGAGTGGTCACCAGGTAACCTGTGATGTAGCAGTGGCTGCTGTTGTGGCCGTGAGCTGTCCTTGTGGCAGCAGTTGCTGTGGTACTGGCTGTCATAGTGCACTCATTCTGC
>NW_007728444.1:178002-179747 GCF_000696425.1 Galeopterus variegatus | reverse complement strand
CTTAGCCCAGATGTCAGGTCAACAGCCGTGGTAATATAATTCCTGAATATTTTATCAGCAGAGTTGGTATTTCACATCCCTTATTGATAAAATCAACTAAAAGGACCCTGGAAAATTTGATCTCATATCATTTTCATACAGCATTTCAAAAATCACTGAGCCCCTCAAAATGCTGTCTAGTCCAAGTGGTTATAATGAACTAGTTTGGCTCACATTTCCTTAGCATGCCAAGTCCTACCGATTTATCCCTGCATCCTTCTGATGCTCTCACACAGTTCCAGCCGAGAGAATATGTGTCTGATGGAAACCTGTGTCACATACTTGGATTCTCCTTAAGCCTACATCTTGAAAGCAGGAAGGAGATGAGAGAGGAAACCAAAAGTAGTAACTGGTTTATCAAGCCTGCTTCTTGACAACCTCTATTCTTAGATCCACATTCCTGCCAGACCTTTGCATGTGGTTGAAGCAACACGGTAACCAGCTCGATGGTACTAAATACTGGTTTCCATCATTTAATTCCTGTGGTGCTTTGNGTGAGCTGTCCTTGTGGCAGCAGTTGCTGTGGTACTGGCTGTCATAGTGCACTCATTCTGCACTGGTGTCTGCTCAGTGGCAGGGAGTGTTGTTGATGGCACAGTTGCCTGTTGCTCTGGTGGGGCCTTGGCAGTCGCTGGGAGGGTCTCTTGGGGTGGGGCTTGCTTACCTGGGTCCTGTGTAGCTGCCTGTCACTCCAGTGGGGCATTGGTGGCAGCTACTAATTCCAAAGTTTGACCCTGTGTATGTCTCTGTTATTTTAAAATTTTTATCATAGTGTACATTCAATTTTGATTATGACTTCTTCCTCTTAACACTGAATCATAAGCATTCTTCATGTTGCCACAAAGTCTTTGTAGCCGTACNTTCCTCTTAACACTGAATCATAAGCATTCTTCATGTTGCCACAAAGTCTTTGTAGCCGTACTTTTGGTATTTGCTTAATGTGGAATTCCTTTAAATGGGAAGCCCTCTTAGTGCCTTTCAACTATGGTACTGTTTACAAAAACAAAATGCTCACAGGTTTTCAGGAACAGAGCTACTGTGTTAAGTGAGATAGAACCACAAAGAGGTTAAAATAAAGCTAAATTATCCCCTTTGTTAGCAGGGAGTGGTCATGTCTAAACGAGGGCTGGAAAACAAAAAAGCGTATCACTTTTTTTCCAGGAAAACAATTTCCTGGGAGTTGATTCTCCTCATTTAGTTTCTCAACCAGGCATACAGATGAGTTGCAGGGTGTATCACAAGTGATTTGTTTCAATTACAGTGAAAATATCAGAATTTGGGGATGATTTGCTTTCATCATATGTTGTAGATAATTCAGGCTGCTGTCATTCATTGGTGCTCCTGTGTGCTTTCCAAACACGGTAACAAAGGTGGCACTAAAGCTGTATGCATAGGTTGGAGGTGAGGGGAAAGGTGAAGGAGAGAGTGCAGTTCCTCTCTCGTCTCACACATCTGGAGGAGACTCAATAATGTCCTCTCCAGTCTGCAGAAGACAGGCCAGAGTCCCCTCATTAATTCTACTTTGTGCTTATGACTGCCACAGAACCCATAGAGTATGCAAATTTGCCGCAGTACTGCTGCATTTTAACAGACAATAAACTTGAACATATTGATCTGATAAGAAAGGGCGATGTAAGATCAGATGTGGTTCTTCAATTTAAGTGCAAAATCAGTAATAACATCTTTCAGTCTTTTAGTTTTAAAAG
>NW_007728444.1:174808-177089 GCF_000696425.1 Galeopterus variegatus | reverse complement strand
ATTCTTAGATCCACATTCCTGCCAGACCTTTGCATGTGGTTGAAGCAACACGGTAACCAGCTTGATGGTACTAAATACTGGTTTCCATCATTTAATTCCTGTGGTTCTTTGGGGTTCTTTTTGTGCTACTTTATCCTAGAGAGCTCTTCGGTATTCTGTTCTAATCAGAATTGAATTTCAGCTTCCATGACTGTAATAACAGGTGGCCCAGACTGTTGCCTGGTGAAGAGAGTATTTCTGAGCCCTGAGGTGCTCACAAGGTGTTTCTGAACTGGACTCCAGCACCCTCTGGATCTTTATCACACATAGTCAGATGGTCACACAAAATCAGAATTTTTGGAGGGATGTTTTGGAAGTGGCTTACTTTCTTCTGCCCTCTCTGCCTATCTCCACTTTCCCACAGTCAGGGGCCCCATCTGAGGCCCCCTCCCCCTAACCCCTAACTGCTCCTTACCTGCATCTGGAGTTCAGGACACACACACACAGACACACTCACACACAAGTGCACACACTCTACCAGTCTGTGCCTTAGAGGCCTATCAGACGTGCCAGATGGTGAGAATAGCTCCCCTGGAGGGAAGGGCAGGCCCCCTCCTCTCACTTTTTCCAGACCCCTACCTGAAACTCACCAATTTTTTGGCTACTTAGGAGCCTCACAAGAGGGCATGAAACCACCTCACACAGTTTTCTTGAGTCCAGTCCTGATCCCAAACCCCCTTCCCTTCCACACCAAGCTATTGTCCTTCCTATGACAGGAGGGGAGGGTCTTAGGACATGCCTTGTACATGTTTTGAAGTGTCAGTCCACCCTGATTTTTTTAGTACAAGATAAATGTGAGAGGCCTATATTCTTGATTAAAACCTTACTTGTTTCCTTTCTGAAAAAAAAATTGTATTCATTTGTTCATCAGATATTCATTGCCCTGCTAGGTGTCAGGCTAGGTGCTGGGGATACAAAGGCAATCAAAAATAGTCAGGGTCTCTGCCTTGTGGAGTTTTAGTATAGCAGTGTGTAGTAGTCCATTTATGTTGCTTGTAACAAAATACCTGAAACTGGGTAATTTATGAGAAAATGAAAGTTATTGCTTACAGTTTCTGAGGCTGGGAAGCCCACAGTCCAGTGAACGCTTATGGTGAAGACCTTCTTGGTGATGACTTCAGTGACACAGCATGTTACACTATGAAAATGGTGGAGCAGAGAGAGCAGAGCAGAGCGAGTTCCTTATGCACTTTCTTTTTAAAGCCCTCAGAACCACGCCCCTGACCACCATTTTTAATCCATTCACTACTGCAGGGTCCAACAATCCAATCACCTCTTCAAGGCTCTGCCTTTCAATTACCAAAATAGGATTTCCCACCCTCCTAACAGTCACAGTGGGGGATAAGTTTCTAATACATAAAACTTGGGGGACATAATTCAAGATTCAGTGAGTTTTAGGGTGACAAAATTCAATTCACTACATGGAGTATAGACATTAAGGAGTAATCACTCAATATGTGCAATATTATAGCACACACACAAAAAAGCAGTGGTGTTACAAAAAGGCTGCTCCAAGGGGCCTCCCTGAGGACATGATACTGAGCTGTAGTCCCAGGAGAACTGGGCACCCATGTATGGGGAGAGGAGTGCTCAGCGGGGTAAGGGCAGCACTGCATGTGCACATTCTCTGAGCAAGAGCAGAGCCAGTTAAAGGAAGGTAAAGAAGGCTGATGAGTTCGGGGGGCACAGGTGCAGTGGCAGGGGAAGGGGGAAGGGAACAGAGTGTGAGGAGAGAAGTGGAGAATTATATCCATGGGGAGAGATGTAGCAACTAGGCAGTAAGATATGCTCTTTTCATGTAGAGTGGAACATAATCTTGGAAGTGGAAAATTATTCGAGATCTCCTATAGTTCCAGAGCCTCAGCCCCTTCTCCCAGCAGCAGGAGCTGTTCTATCTGATCCTCTCCCCTTTTGTTTTCTCAGCACCTCAGAACTTCTGCATCCTCAGGGCTCATTGCCTCCGCTCTGGGTCTTTCATCTTCCACCAGCTGCAGCCACTTGAGAGGGGTCTGGCTGGTCTATTCAGTCCTGTGGAGTTCTCCTGGCCATTTTACGGTCAGATGCTCCACACTAGTCCACTGGGTTCTGGCCTGGCATGCACAGACTTGTGGTGTGACTTATATTTAAAAAATGCTTAGGGTGAATGAACATGCACAGGTCCTTCCCTCAGAGAGCACTCTCTACAGTTGTGGAAACAGATGACTCAGTGTGACATGTGCTGCAATGAAGGTGGTATAGGATA
>NW_007728444.1:173095-173693 GCF_000696425.1 Galeopterus variegatus | reverse complement strand
ATCCGAACCCTCGGCGGGAGCGCCGCCGCACTCTCAAGCAGCGCACTCTCCAGTGCGCCACTGGGCTGGCCCGGGAGTTTAATCCTTTGAATTACCTTCCACTAGAGGCACGGTGGGCACTGAATATCCTAGGAGTTTTCCAGTGGGTATGTTGGAATTTGACCAATGAGTGGACTCTAAGAAGAGACCAGCTGAGCACATGCAAGACTATGTTACATAACCCCCTTAGTTAAATATTCATCACATAGCATGAATATGTACTAGAGAGCAAAACAATAAAAGTGGAATCCCGGCAGAAGGCTGTCTGTTGCTCACTCTCCTGAAGCCAGCCTGCACTTCTCCTGAGGTGCGTATTTCTTTTTGTGTCCAACTTGCCTTTAGTAGGCTGCCGTTCACTGTGAGGCCAGCCTGCTCTTTGTCTGTAAATGTGCATTTCTTACTTTTGTGTTAAACTTGCTGCAGTTGGTTGTTCGCTTTCCTGGAGCCAACCTGCACTTCAGCAGTTGAGGTGTGGATACCGAGCTTTTGTGTTAAATTTATTTCTAAGGGGCTGTTGCTCACTCTCTTGAGCCAGTCTGCATTTTGTACTAAACATTCA
>NW_007728444.1:170461-172135 GCF_000696425.1 Galeopterus variegatus | reverse complement strand
TTACATTAAACCTGTTTTCCCTTTGTACTGTGACGCCATCCTTGAATTCTTTCCTGTGGTGGAGTCAAGAACCTCCTAGAGGACAGGGTTCTGAGGCATCCCCAGACCCTCTCCTCCCACATCACATTGAAGGATGAATGGGGAAACAGATGTGGCATGTCCATACAATGGAATATTACTTAGCCATAAAAAGAAATGAAGTGCTATTACATGCTACAACATGGATGAATCTTGAAAACATTCAGTGAAAGAAGCCAATCACAAAAACCACATATTGAATAATTCTATTTATATGAAATGTCCAAACAGGCAAATCCATAGAGACAGAAAGTAGATTAATGGTTGTCAGGGGATGGGGGGGAAGTAGGAATTGGGAGTGACTGCTAATAGGTACAGGATTTCTTTCCAGGGGAATGGAAGTGTTTTGGAATAAGATAGTGATGATGGTTGCACGCAACATAGTGAATATACTAAAAACCATTGAATTGTACACTTTAAAATGGTGAATTTTATGTTATATGAATTATATCTCCATTTTTTTAAAGTCTAGGAAATAGTTATACTGTGATGTAATGTGATATTTTGAGTCAGAAAACCAGGGTTAAGTTACTGTAGAGTCATCTTTGCCTTTTGTCTGTAGAATCAGGAGAAGCTATATTTCCTAGGTAGCTGTGAAGACTGAATAAGGTAACGAAAGTGTAAGAAGCCACACAAACGTTTTTTACTGTTGTGGTTATGCCGTTGTCTGGAACATCTTCGTTGTTACTTGATGCATTGATAAATCAGCTCCTGTGTGTGTTGCTGTTTGTTGGAGCCCTCCAAGAGGATCTTGGAACTGCGAGAAATCCCTACACTAGAGTCATGGCAAAGGCGTGAAGCAGTTCCCTGCTGCTGACTCTGTAGCCAGGCCTGGGCCTGGGCAAAACTAAGTAGTTCCCATTTGTGTCTCTTTCCTGCCTCTCTTGTCTGGCCTGGTAGTCTTTTAGGTTATCATTTCATCATCTCTTCCATCTGCTTCTCTCACGTGATTGATATTTTCCAAAATTAGCTCATCACATTAATCATATTAGGGTGTGCATGGCCCTTTTATGCTGTATTTGTATCTTAAAGAAAGACCCCCCAAACCCAAAACAAGACAAAACAAAACAAAAAAACACTCACAGGGAGGAATCTCAGGCCCTTTGGAAAGGGAGGGTGGGGAGAGAGGAAAGTTATTCTGAAGCAGAGGTACCTTTCTTGGCATACCTAAAATCACCCTGATTCAGGGCCCATCTAGTGTGCTCATCTCAAGGCCAGTCTTGCTTGGCCTGTGCTTACTGCTGCTACTGCTACACCATCTGGAAGAGAAAATCAGGACAGTGGCTACAGTTTCTTGCTCACATAGGGTTAGGCTAACAGATGCCATGGCAGCCCCAGCAGAAGCCGCAGTGCTGGTGGTGGTGGCAGCAGCAGGGATATCATTAGGAACCCTAGTGAATCACTGCTGGGCCCCGTTCTCTTCTCTGACTCAGCTTGTAACATCTCTTGGTTAACAGGAAGTCAGTAACCAGTGAAGTCCAAAGCTTATATGTCCAAAACTTATATGAAACTCCCAGGATTGGAAACCACCGGATGTTCTTTAAGCTTCAATTTCTTTTTGTTTTTTGACTGGTAAGGGGATCGCAACCCTCGGCT
>NW_007728444.1:164801-170022 GCF_000696425.1 Galeopterus variegatus | reverse complement strand
TGGGGCTCTTGTTGCATATGAAACTAAAAAATTGTGCAGGAGTTTACAAAAACAGGAAACTAGCAATGGAAGCTACTGGAATTATGTAAATGAAACAGTCAGTTTGGAATGCAGGTGGGAGTCTACGTGTGGGAAAGACTGGAGATGAGTCAGAGCTGGAACAGCCAGGTTACCATGCACTGCTACAGCACAGGGGAAGATGCCAGGGTATGGAGCCTTTGCTGCTCTGTCAGTCCAAGAGACTGCTGGAGCATTGTAGCAGCAGGGGCAGTGGGGATGGAGGAGAGATCTCCAGGGGAGATTTACGTGTCCTTATGCGTGTAAGAGGTGGAGCTATGTGAGCTCTGCAGACCCTTTACTATCCACAGGCTCCAGAAGGTTCTAGCACACTGGCAGCTGGGGTGGGGGGAGCTGGGAACCCATACCATGACAGGTGCCCTCGCCAGGAAGGGGCACTTGGAGCATCATGCCTTAGATCAGTTTTTCACTCACTTTTGGGAGTGGAGACACTTTGTTTAGCTTCTTGTTTTGGGGTGTATCCTTTTCCCCACTGTTTAAAAGCGCTGTAAGTTAAAAAAATTTAAATGGATTTTGTTTTAAAATTAAAAATGAAGAATATGCTGTTTTTTGATACTTCTAAGACAACTGGGTAGGCTTCTGAGGTTTTGCAATATCAGAACATGGACTGTGTCTTCAGTACACTGTAAGCTCTTTGGGGGCAGGGAAGGCCTTTGGTACTGATAAGAAGAGAGGTTGCTACAGGCATGCCTGCCTCTGTTTGCTTACTCCTCCCAACTCCAGACCATGGCAACATCTGGGGACATTTGATAAAGTGTCCTTTTCTCAGACTCATTACTAATCAATTTCTTTTTTTTGCTTCTAATCCCTCTCCCCTCCAGTCTATCATTCATCTGGCCATCAGAGTTAATTTCCTAAAACAGACTCAATCATGGTACCTCCTGTCCTCAACAATTTTCAGTGGGGCTTCCCGCTGCCTACATAAGTTCTGACACCTTAACAAGGGCAAGAAAAGCCTTTCAGGATTTAACCCTCTAATACCTTTCTAGTTTCAACATCTTGTACAACCCTTCATGTACCTACAATTCCCGCTATACCTGATTCTGGATAATTTCCTGGACATCAAGAAACCAAAAAGCATAGCTCAAACTGGCTTATACAATACAGGGATTTATTTGCTCCTGGATAAAGAAAGGCCCAGTATCAGTGTAGGCTACAGGCAAGGCTTGATCCAGCAGCTCAGCAATTTTCCTAAGGACACAATTTCTATCTGATTCTTATGGTCCCAGAATAGTTGCCAGCATCTCTTGGACTTTGTGCTTCTTTGTTTTTGCCTCTAAAGAGAGAATGTCTTTGCCTCAGCATTCCTAACTGATCTTCAATCTGATTAGACTTGTTTATGACACATATCTACCCCTGCACCAATCCCTGCGGCCAGAGGGATGGGATGGGATGTGCTGTTTGGCTGCTGCAAGGTTTCCCCTTACCTTAAGAGTTTCCCCAGAACTGGGTGCATTCCTAAATGGATACTGGGGCTGTAAAGAAGGAGGAAGGAGGGCTGGAGCCTCCGGAAGTATCCGCTGTGTGTTCCCTCCACACACCCTGCACCTTCACATTTTCATGCTTTTTCTCCTGCTTCCTGGAAGGCAGCACCAGTTTCCCTATTCACAGTCCTACTCACGCTCCAGAGCCTCGCTCCTGGGCCACCCTGCTGCTGTGCCTCGTATGTTCTTCTGGTGAGGTTAATCTTCCTTCCATCTCCTACTCCCTAAAGCACACCATGCTTCTCTCTCATGTGTAAGGGTGCCATTAATTATGTTTTGGATTATATCGGTTTATATATTTGATTTCTCCACTGAACAGAAAACCCTTGAGGTAGGAGGATTCATATTTTTTTCACTGTAGAGCCTTAAGAGTGTTGAATAAATGGTCGTGGGTAATAAGTCATTACTGAGTGTTTACTGTGTGAAAGTCACTTTAAGAATCTTCTCACATAATTTTATTTCATATCATTTAACCTTGGCAACAGTACTATCAAGTAGATACTATTGTGATCGTATCCAATTTATAGGCGAGGATCCTGGGGTTTAGAGTGATACGGTCAACTGCCCACGGTCACATAGTCAACAAACAGTAGCACAGAGACTTGGACCTAGATTTTTCTCTAATCCAAAGATCATGTTCTTAAGCCTTATAATGTTTTATATAGAAATTTGTCTGTGACCTTTCTGGGAGAGGAGATTGGAGGAGGGCAGGGTAGAGCAGCAGACAAGTGTGAGGCTTCATAACAAACTGGAGGATTGTTGAGGAATGGGGGAAGGGCACGTGAGTCAAGGAACCTCTGGGCCTAGTTCAGGATGGTTTGCCAGGAAAGGTCTTCCTTTAGGTATCAGTTGTGGACAGAACCCATGAGTGCTGCTGAGTGTGGTGCCCAGAGACTGAGACCTTTGTCTTCCTGGGATCCTCAGAAATTGAGGGAGTCAAGACATTTCATTGGCCTGAGGAAGTGGAAATACTTTCTAGGATAAAATAAGTGGTGTGAGACAGCAGGTGGAAATTACCTATGAGAATGTACAAGCTGGTCAGCAGAGTGTCTCCTTGTAGAAACTCCATGTGGCCGCATGGAGGAAAGAGAAGAGGAGCAGCCTTCAGAGCAGAAGGTACAGGTCTCCTGAAAAGCACAGCGTGTATAGCAGGAGGGAAAGTCTCTTATTTGGAGGCTGCCTCATTTCTTCATGGCTAAACTCCAGCTGATGCTTCCAGAGCCTCCTGGCTGGGTGGACAGAAGGAAGAGCCTTCTTCCTGGTGGAGGTAGCTGGCACTAGCCTAGCTGGTCGAGCCTTAGGGACGTGGATCGCTATTCCATGGAGAAGAGGGTAGCAGGAGGGCAGGAGTGAGCCGGGTGAATGGAGCTCAGTAATTACGAGCAGTCTCTGGCTACATCAACAATCAATTGAAAAGGACTGTCCCCCTTGCATAGTCTTTACCACTGGGTGTTTTCATAAGCAATTTAAACACTGGCAGACATAAAGGAAAGCTTTTATCCCTCTCTAACCACTGAAAGGAAGCAGTGGATTTAAAAACCATATGAATGGTGAGAAACAGGGCCAGAGAGACATAAAAGGTAGAGGAAAGGGTAAATGGATGATGAAAGTATGTGGGCTGACGTGGGCAGAACTTGGGCTCAGGTAGGGATAGGAACCTCAGAGGGTGAGGGAGAAGGAGGGAAGACCCCGCTGGGTGCCAGCCTCGGGGCAGGAGGGGGCAAACAGCTCTGGGTTGGGAGGAGGGTGGGGCCGCGGAACAGCCTGGGAGACTTCTGCCAGGAGGAAGTCACTACCCTCTGGGGAGGAGGATGTGAAAGAAGATGGCCTTTATTTTGTATTAAAACCCAATACACTATTTACAACACAATGTGCTAGATTTTGTGTAAAATTTAATTTTGTGTGATTATAATCAATATTTGTTAAGCAGAGTCCAAGGCTCGGGCTTCACGCTTGCTTGGAGGCCAGACCTGGCCACACATTCAGCTGCTTCCTCTGTTGATGGTCTTCAGGCCTTAACTCCTCTGCCTTTTCCTCCCTTGTATCTTCCCCATTCTCTTTGTCTCTGTCACTTCCTGCCTTTCCTTTCCTTCTTCCTTCTGTGTTGACCTCATGGGTAGCTTGGACTTGGCACCCTGAGTCTCAGGCTCCAGCACTGACACAGCCTGGCCATTGCCCCACTGTGGGAAGGTGTTCCCACCCGCAGTCCCAGAGGGTCTCCCAGAGCCGAGGGACAGCCTGACTCTCAGAAAGCACATGCAACCGGGAGGTTGTTCAGCCGCACAGGGCTGCGCAGGGCGGGACCCCTCCTAATCTCATCCTCACACTACCCTGGTGACTGCACAGGGCAGCCTGGCATATAGTGAGGGGAGTTGGAGTGAGGTTCTTCTGCGAGGAGAGGCAGGCAGGCGACTCTCCCTGTTGAAAACACAGCTGCGGCAGGGGAGATAGACAGGAAACCCGACCCAGCCCTCTGGCAGGGGCTGCTGCAGCAGTGCCAACTAGTGTGGAACAACACGCCCAGCCAGCAGGCTTGGACACGCTGTGCTATGGGCCACAGCAACCATTAGGTGCCCAGGAAGCCTGGCTCCAGGTGGGTGGGGCACAGGGAGCCCCGCAGACGCCCTCAGGCCTGGGAAGGCAAACTAGGGGCTGGGGTGGGGTGGAACTGAGGACTAGGTGCCACAAAAGCTGGTTTAGTACCAGTGGAGTGAACTGATTCAAGTTCTTTGCTTTCTTTGAGACTCAGTTTCCTCATCTGAAAAATGGAGATAATACTCGCCTCACTTACTTGAATATGAGGTTACTTCAAAAAATTCATGGAAACATTTGTATTATCTTTCAATTCTATTTTTCTACAAACTTTTTGAAGTGCCTGCTTACGCTGTTTTGAGGACTGTATGGTGGAGGGTGACGCCTTCCAGAGCTGGTCTGGGTTCTAACCCTACTGTTGCCACGTTAGCTGACCTTGGCCTGTTTTCTCATTTGGGATGTACGATAGAACCTGCCTCATAGGATCATGTTGACACTGGAATGACCTTAGTGCAGTGCCTTATTTATTATAAATTGCTCAATAAACGTTACCTGTCATCATCAAATGGGACAATTTTGTATAAGCATCTTGTAAACTATGGTGTGTTCTTTAAAAACATGGACTGTTATTCTTATGCAGACTGGTTGAAATTCTGGCCCCATGCAACATTCTGTAAAGGGACTCTCCTTCCAGTTTCCTCTCCCCCTAAGGAAATTACCCCTTTCCTCCTGCGGTCCTTTGGAGACTTCAGTAGGAGGCTCCTGTGGTTCACCCATTCTGCTTCCTCTTCTCTCCCCTCTGCCTGACCAAATACCATTTTTCCTTTAGAGCCCAACTCGATTCCTCCAAGAAGTCTTGTGTCCTAGTCCAGCCCCACCTTAACCTTTCTCTGAGTTCTCCTATGACTTAGTTGTGACTAGTCCTTTCATGACAGTGTTGATAGATTCAGACTATTTGAGTTCAAAGCCCACATACAAACTCTGTGACCTTGGATAAGTAATTTATTTATTTTATTTTATTTTATTTTTCCTTTTTGTCTTTTTTTGTGACCGGCAATGGATCACAACCCTCAGTGTCGCGCCCGCAACGGACCGGGACCGGCTAAGGGAACGCACCCCTCGGCGCC
>NW_007728444.1:157134-163897 GCF_000696425.1 Galeopterus variegatus | reverse complement strand
CCGCGCCTCGCTCAGCCAGTGAGCGGCCGGTCTGTATGTGGGATCCGAACCCTCGGCGGGAGCGCCGCCGCGCTCCCAAGTGGCGCACTGTAGCAGTGCGCCACCGGGCCGGCCCCTTGGATAAGTAATTTAACCTTGCTAGGCCCAGTTTCCTCATCTGGGAAATGGGAGATAACAGTAAGAACCTCACTGGGTTGTTAGGAGGATCAGGTGAGATCCTGTTCCTGGAGTCATCAGCATGGTGCTTGGCACGTTACAAATACTCAATGAATGTTCAGTATATTTTTATGTGACTTAGTATTTAATATGAACATTTCCCCCTCGCTATCTTGAGTGTAAGATTTTTAAAAGCAGGTTATGTCTTCTGTTGTCTCACCATATCATGAATTGGCATACATGTATTGGGTAATCAGTAGATACCTCGAATACATTCCCCTTCCCCGCCCCCTGTATTGGTTAACTCATCTGTAAATTTGCAAGTGATGCTACTTCACAATGACGGCCTATTGCTTTTCTGTATTCTTAAAGGGAAGAGAGCTAATATTTATTGAATACTTACTCTATCTGTGACATGGTGCCAGGCGCTTTTACATGTTATCTTATTTAACTGTCATAAGAAAACTGAATCTCTGGGGCAGGAGAATTACCCTCATTTTACCAATGAGAAAATGGGGGCTTAAAGAGATTGAGTAACTAGGCCAGGATCACTCAGCTGCCAGGGTTGGGATTCAAACTCAGGTCTGTTAGGCTCTATGATGTTGTTTTGTCTTATGTATATTGTTTGTGCCTCTCATTCACACCTTTGGTGTCCAGTAAAATTGGTAAACTGCCAATTGATTCCAAAAAAAAATCTGGAGGTGCAAAGTACTTTGAACAGGCTGAAGCTTTAACTGAAAGTAGTACCTTTGATCTTTGTGACCGATTGCAATAAAAGTTTGGTTATTTTTCTTGAAATGATTGGCTTAAAGGCTTAATCTTGTTTGCTACTTTGAAAGTACACTCCCCCCTCTGCCCCGAGTTGGAAATATTTTGGTGGCCAAAGTCCACAGGCAGTTTCCTTATTTTAAGGAATCTTGATTTAAAGAATTTTGAACTATAATGATCCTTTGGGAGTAGTGAATCCCTTGGGAATGAAATGCCTCAGAAAGTCAGTGGTGAAGTGGTGTTGGTATGAGTTGCCAAGCCAGGGACCACATTCCCATTCCTTTCAGGCATATGTACTCACACTCCCCTTTGTCTAGAAACAGTGGAATGTAAAAGACTTCAGGCAAGCAATGAAGCTAGTACATTCCGTCTTCACTGTCTTCCCTTCCTCCCTCTTCAGGCGTGGCCTCTGTGCTGCCAGGCACTAGGGCTGTGCTCTGTGACGCTCTCCTCCTGGCCCCAGAAGAGCATCTGCTGGCAGTCACTGACTCTGTGACTCAGGGGACTGAGTTTAAGTCCATGTTTACTCTGTGGGGCATTTGCAAGGAGGGAGGATGAATGAGAATGGAGAGTGCACCGTCCCTACTTCTATGGCCTTCCCTGAAGTTAACCTGAGTTAGACCTTTTACAGTAACAATGTGAGATCAGAAGGGGAGCCAACAAGCCCCTGTCTAGCAGCTACCCTTGGTAAGTGGAATTGGTTGTTTTTACACTGGATGCTTTCCTGTACTGGAATTTTACATGTATTAAGCAATCAGACTATGCCCAGTATTGGATTAGGGAGAAGATGATCACATTTTAATTCTCAACAGGCTCAATATCTACATGAGAAGTACTCTAACTTATAAAACAAGGGAAGCACCAATTCTCAAAAATATATGATGTACCCCTCCAGACAGAATAAATCATGTAGAGAATTGTTGCAACCCAGAAAAGAGGTGTGCACAAGGCCAGGTGTTGCCATTAACGTACAGAATTTGGAGCCAGACAGATCAGGTTCAACTTTTTTTTTTTCAGTGAGAATATTTATTTATTTATTTATTTATTAAAAGATGACCGGTAAGGGGATCGCAACCCTTGGCTTGGTGTTGTCAGCACCACGCTCAGCCAGTGAGCAACAATCAGACTATGCCCAGTATTGGATTAGGGAGAAGATGATCACATTTTAATTCTCAACAGGCTCAATATCTACATGAGAAGTACTCTAACTTATAAAACAAGGGAAGCACCAATTCTCAAAAATATATGATGTACCCCTCCAGACAGAATAAATCATGTAGAGAATTGTTGCAACCCAGAAAAGAGGTGTGCACAAGGCCAGGTGTTGCCATTAACGTACAGAATTTGGAGCCAGACAGATCAGGTTCAACTTTTTTTTTTTCAGTGAGAATATTTATTTATTTATTTATTTATTTATTATTATTATTTTTAAAGATGACCAGTAAGGGGATCTTAACCCTTGACTTGGTGTTGTTAGCACTGAGCAAACCGGCCATCCCCATATGGGATCCGAACCCGGGGCCTTGGTGTTATCAGCACCGCACTCTCCCGAGTGAGCCACTGGGCCGGCCCAGAATATTTATTTTTATTAAGTATGAATTATAAGAAAAAATAGATTTGTTCTGGCAGATGAAAAGCGATCCAAGACAAAAACATGGACCTTCACAAAAGAATGAAATTAGTTTAAAAAAATTAATTTTAAAAAGTTTATTATTTTTTTACATTCTAAGATGTTGTGGAGTAGTCGGGGGCGGGGGAGAGGGGAAAGTGGAGGGGAATACAGTAGGAGGAGGAGGAAGGAGGGGGCATGGTCAAAGCTTGTCGCACCCTCTTCATTCCTACAGGGGATCCCTGGGCGCTTCTAGTGGCAGCTTGGTGGTTTTCACAGGGCTGGACGCAGATGTTGAGGTGGCATGGCTTGGGAGCCCAGAGTGCTTCTGGCAGCAGCCTGTTGGTTGTGGCTGGGCTGGATGCAGATGTTGGGGGATATGGCTGAGGCCCTTGGCCCTCTGCCGCCCTGGCTTAGGAGCCCGGGGCACTTCTGGCAGCAGCTCAGTGGTCATTGCTGGTCTGGATGCAGATGTCGGGGGGTATGGCTGGGGCCCTCAGCCCCCCACTGCCTTGTCTTGGGAGCCTGGGGTGCTTCTGGAGGCAGCTTGGTTGTCATCACTGGGCTGGATGTGGATGTCAGGGGGGCATGGTTGAGGCCCTCTGCCCTCCACCACCTGGTTCAGGAGCCTGGGGCACTTCCCACAGTGGCTCAGTGGTCACAGCTGGCCTGGCTGTGGACGTTGGCTCCCCACTGCCCTAGCTTGGGATCCTGGGGCACTTCCTGCTGTGGTCTGGTGGTCATCGCTGGGCTGGACGTGGATGTTATGGGGGCATGGCTGAGGCCTTTGGCCCTCCCTCCACCCCAGCTTGGGAGCCTGGGTGGTGTTCCAATCCTTCTAGGTTTTATAGGTGTTGTTTGGTGGTCTTATACCTTTACTGGTTAATGTTAGAACTTTGATCTGTGGTTTTTGTTTTTGTTTTTTCTTTCAGTTCTGTGTTGGATTATTCACTATTTCCACCACTTAAACTCTGCACTGGAACTAATTTGTTGTCTTTTGCTTACTTCTAAAATGGGGCTTCCTGTGGGAACCAGCACTTGAGCCCTGTGGTTGAGCTGAATTGCTGCTTTGCTGCTGATTCCTGGGCAAGTCTTTTTGTGCAGCTCAGGTTTTAATTGTTGACCTTGTAAGCACTTCCGGGTCTTGTGAGGCCTGGTACACTTGGGTTATGTGGAAACTCTGGTCTGGTCCTTAGTTTTTTCAGCAAACTGCATCCCTTGCAGTTCTATACTCCTTACCAGTCTCCACTGAATTGGCCTTCGCTGATTGGAGGGCAGATCAGCTGTGCATGCTGCACCCCAGTGTTCATCTGGTGGCCTGTCTCCCCCACTGCCCACACTCCAAACATTTCCCATGGGACAGGCTGTGCACTGGTCCCTTGTGATGACTCACCAGCCTCTGAGTGGCTTCTTTTTTTTTAGTTGTCTGTGGCCCCTCACTCCGTGGGAACACTGTTAGTGGTCTTGCTGTCCTGGGGGCCAGCAAGGCCCTCTTCTCCCCTGCAGCCTCCAAGCAACTTCATACGAAGGGCACAGCTGCAGCTTTTGCCAGCTTTTGCTCCATGTGCTTACAAGGGCCAGCCTTGAAGTGGTTGGGGCTCCAAATGGTCTGAGTGGTCCTTTCTTTTTCTCATCATGGCTTCTCCTGCCTTCATGAACTCTTTATGTCTCACCTCCTCTTCCCCTGAGCTCTAGTGGCCCCAGCTTGGCAGTCATTGATTTTTAATAGTTGTAAATTGGATGACTGTGGGAGAGAGTGATGCTGGGGACCGTCTATTCTGCCATCTTGATTCCAAATTGATGGGGTTCAGTTTTTGACTCTGTAATTTAAGAGTAATGTGACCGTGGGCAGGTTGAGTCTCCTCTCTCAGAGTTCTCATTGGCAGGTGAGGATAATAATAGTACCTATCTTCTGGGGTTTGTTATGAGTATTACACTAAATGAGTTAATATTTTTAAGGTGATTAATATAGTACCTAGCACATGATAAATTCTATTTGTCAAATATATATGTGTGTATGTGTATGTATGTATGTATGTATATATGTGTGTAAAATATATACATGTACTTATACATGTATATAATCTCCTTATGATATTAGATACTGCATCCTGAGTTGTCAACTAGGAACCACAGTTAAACAAAACGGCTTTGAGTATACACAGTCTAAACCCCCAAAGTCACCCTCATTCCTGCTCTGTTAACAGGGGTGTCTGCAAGAAGAGAGTATCTGGTGTCTTGTTCCATGGTTGGATTCTTGCTGAACTGCAGAAACCCTATAGGCTTACATTGTGGGAGACCAATTTATATTTATACCTCAAGAACTAGACTTCTCATTAAAGTGGTTAACTGCTGGTGAAGGGTTAAGCATTTCTGCATATCCTGGATAACTCCTCATTGTTTTATAGGCTTTTCTGTCTGAGAGCAAAGTCCATTTCGCTGAATAACAGGAGAGGGTAATCTGTCATGCCAGTGGCATTTCTACTTTAGGTCCCTATATTTTGATATATATAGGATTTGTGAGAATCCAGGCCTCAAATGTATTTGGTAGTGGATAAATTTATAAAAAAGAAGCTAGATGGTTTGAGATAAAACATATCCTTCTCCTCTCCCAAACACAAACGTTTCCTTCCTTTCCAATTCTCCAGATGTTTTCTTTTAGACAATGGTCGTTAAAGCCAGACGTGGGCCTCTCCAAACTCACAATATGACATAGGCTCAGTCTTGGGAGAGTTGTAAACGCTCTTGGCATTTGAAGGAGCAGACTTTTTCAGTAAGACAGAAATATTCAAACTAACGCAGTTGGATTTTGTACTGTATTTGTGTCTGTCTTAATTGGAATTCCTGAGATGTGATTTTTAACTTAATGGTCAGTGACTTAGTTTGCAGTCTGTAGAATGGAGCCATGGACCATTAGTTACATTCTGTGTAGGCACTCTTTATGATGAAATATTGCTCTAGCTTTCTGCTGATCTCACTTCCAGTTCCTCCCTGCTTTAATCCATTAAACACATCTTGGCCAATTTAGTTTTCCTAAGCATAGCTCTCATCAAATTACTCTCCATCTCATAAAACTTCAGTGACTCCCCATTACTTACAATATCAAATGTACCCTTAATTCAGCATCCTTAAAATATGGTTTAACTCTCATTTCCAGATTCTCCCACTAATCATGTATGATTAGTCATAATCATATATACATACACTAGGGTACTTCAAAAGGTTCATGGAAAGATTCATATTATCTTTTAATTCTATTTTTCCGTGAACTTTTTGAAGTACCCTCGTGCATGTGTGTTACACAGATATGTATTTGCTCCTGTATTCTAGCCAATGAAATCTTATTTATTAAACACCTGTTACATGTGAGGTACAGTTTTAGACCCTGAGGGTTCAAAGAAAAGTAAGACTTTCACTGTAAAGTAACTTACAGTTTAGTAGTGGGACTAAGCATTTGAGCAAAAACTGTAGGTAAAACGTGTTAGATCCTAGAAGAGAGGAGTAGCCCCCACTGTCCCCTCTGGGTGGGCTACTGCTTGCCGAGTGGCCGCCGCGCCTCCGCGTCCGCGTCGTCCGGGCTCCGCGCTTCGCTCTGCGCCGCCTGCTCCCTGACTCGCGCCCCCGCCGCAGCCCGGGCTCTGGCCGTCTCAGCGCTGGACTCCTGCCATNCGTCCGCGTCGTCCGGGCTCCGCGCTTCGCTCTGCGCCGCCTGCTCCCTGACTCGCGCGCCCGCCGCAGCCCGGGCTCTGGCCGTCTCAGCGCTGGACTCCTGCCATCATGTCCCCAGTCACCTCCCTGCCCCCCAGTAGCTGCCAGAACCCCATTCTGACCGTGTTACTCCCCGGGGGAGACCCTCCACGGCTCCCGCTCGGCCACGAGATGAATCCAGGCTGCGCCCTCGCGAGCCTCAGCCCGGCCTGACTCCGAGCGCTTCGGCGGGCTGTGTCGGTGTCCTCCGAGGGCCACCCCACCGCGGAAGGGCGCCTGAGGAGGGGCGGTGTCCCCTGCCGCACGCTCCGCCGGCCTCCGGGCCCCGGGCCTGCTGTCTCAGTCCCTGCGCGGCTCCCCGCGGCCCGAGGTGCGCGTCCTGCCTCGTCGGAGCTCGGCAGCAGCCTCCAGACGCCTCCCGCCCGCCTCACGTTCCGCCGGGAAGAGCCCGCAGGAGGGCAGAGCCGAGCGACGGAGGCGGGGCGGGCGCGGGCGTGGCTTAGACGGCACCCGCCGCACGGG
>NW_007728444.1:148069-156134 GCF_000696425.1 Galeopterus variegatus | reverse complement strand
GTGGCTTAGACGGCACCCGCCGCACGGTCGCCGGCCGCAGTCGGGGAGGGACAGCGGGAGTGAGACCTCAGTAGTGCCGTGCCGGTCCTTGACGCCCATGCGGGGGCGGGGGTGAGGTAGACGGTAAGAGAACCGTGAGAGGAGCTGGGGTCCGGGGTCGCCGCCAGCGGAGTCTCTGCACCGGCTCTGCACAGACCCGGCCTCCCCGGCAGTGGCTGCGCCCTGTCTGCTCAGAGAAGGGGAAAAAGGCGAAAGGAGGAGAGTTATCAGTCCACCGTAGGCCCAGCGCTTAAAAAAGCCTGGCTGGACATGTAAAATACAAGCAGGGATGTGGTTTGGGTTGTCCCTGAAAAAGAGCTCTGTTTATGTAAGGAAGGATATTTTTAGATGAGGCTTAATGTGAGGAAAGGGAGGCCGACCTCTCCGGAAGGGCTGTTCCTTAAAGGCGCGGTCGGTTCCTACACTTCAGGAAAAGAATGGAGCGGCAGGTGTTCCCAGTGATGCCATCACAGGTGCGCTTGGCCAGAGGGCTGCTGGTCAAGTTTCTAGAGTGTTCTCTCCAGTTGTCGGGAACTCACGGTGTGATGTTAGACAAGACACTTCATTTTCCCCAGATTCTATTTAGCAATCTGTAAAATACTCCTCCATATTTTAGGAGGCGACAGGAGGTGCAATTAATTTGTGTTTATAAAGTGCTCAGACGTCCCCAGAAGAAAGCTGCTTTGTAAACAGCTGAGTGTTCTCCACACAGACTGAGCCTGTGGGCTTGTAGTCGAGCTATGTGATTGCTAAGTGGGTAGACTGGTTTTCTTGATTTCATGATCAGATCCTTGGAGGATACTTATTTCCTCCCACTTTCCTTCTTTAAAAATATTTATGAAAATTAAAAAATATGGATACAGAGAATAATGAACAGCCATGTGCTCACCAACCAAAATGAGCAAATGTTTTAAAATTTTTTGTAATTAACATTTTTTATTAGCACTTCAAAATATTTTTATCTAATAGAATACCATGAGGTGTGTGTGTGCTTTAAACCTTGTTTGTTCTTAAAATAAAAGAAATAAAACATTTGTATATCCCCCATCCCACTTCCACCCTGCCACCCCTCAGGCCCATTTACATTCTTCTGACCCCTGACGTGACCACTCTCATGGGTATCACGTGTGTGTCCTCCCTGACTGTGTGCATGTGTGCCCACGTGTGAGTGTGTGTAGTTTTTTCCCAAAGTTTATAAAACCAAGCCATAGAATATGTGAGTGGAGCATTCAGAGTCAAGCCAACCAGGCAGACCTCCTGCCTCTGCCATTCTTGCTTCATGTCCTTTGGCCTCTTTGAGCCTCAGTTTCCTCATCTATAATGTTGCCATCATTAGCTTACAGCATTGCTGTGGACATTGGAGATAACGGTAAAGTGGTTGGCTCAATAAGTGGTAACTGATATTATTAACCATTTATGTTTTTCTCTCTCTTTTTTTAGATGGAAAGAAAGTCCTTTGCAAGCAGGAACCCAACCCTAGCCTGTATCGCTCTGTATCATTTATAGTGCCCCCTAGCTCAGTGTAGAGGCTTATTGTTTTCTGAGGAAGTGATTAAAATGCCAACCCCGCTTCCCAGCCTCAGTTCAGATTCACAGAGGGGCTGGTGCCGAAGCTAATTAAGTTCTCAGTACACCCGGAGGATACTGGGGGCCATCTCACTAGGACAGTAACTGCAATGAGAAGAGGCCTTTTGTGTTTCCCTCCCAGTTTCTGCTGTTGTCTGTTCAAATCACATGTCAATACAGTGTAGTGGTATGGGAGGAGGAGACACAGAGCCACTTCGCTGGGTTTATTTTCTTAACAATCATGTATTATACACTCTTGATGGCTCAGGTGCATTTTTGTAAGATTGTGCCCTCACCCGATTGTTAAAAGATTCATTTTGCAGTGGCCCCTGCCTGCGCTCTGTGATTGGGATATTTGTCTCTGGCAGAAGAGACGGCAGGGGGCACCAAACCTTCATAGTTCTGCTGGGAGAGGGAGCCTGGATGAGCTGCAGTGCCTCAGGCTCATGTTCCTGCTAGGCTGTTAGCTCGCCACCTCTCCTTCCTGGTATTTGGACATTTCTTTCTACGATAGATTTAGATTCCCACAGCGACACAGCAGAGAGTGTTCTTTATTAAAGCAACAAGCAAAGAATACCACACCTCCAACCTTTGTCTCCAACAGCAGCAGAAGCCATCACCTTGTTTATCTTCCTTTGATTTTTATTTGTTCATCTTAAATCAGGGGCCAGAGACCAAGAGGGGCAAAATGATCTGCCTGAACGGAAATGTGCTTGTTTAAGTCCTATTATTTGTATAAGGGCTTTATAATATTTTAGTTTATCTGTGTATGAGCTATGAATAATCATAGTTTCAGACCTGGGCACTAGATAAAGATAATCTAGTCTAGGGTTTCCTGATCCACACACAGTCATTTACACTCTACCTCCCGAGTTTTTGACATGCAAATCTGCACTCCAGCTGTATTATTTGCTTGATATTTTAACATCAACTCTTGTAAAATGTACATAAATTGATTTTAAAAAGAAGACCACTACCATAAATGAAAAATTAGTATTTTTCACATACATATGAAGGTAAATAATTAATGTTAAAATAAAAGCTCTTCCTTCCCCCCAGGTACTCTTCCTTGCAACTCCTTTATTTTGTATGCATGGGACCGAGTTCAGAGAATTGTCATTAATCGCCCCAAATCTCTGTGAGTTGGAGAACTGAGATTTAGCTGGGTATGTGTTCCTCCTCGGCACATGGCCGTATGCATGGGACCGAGTTCAGAGAATTGTCATTAATCGCCCCAAATCTCTGTGAGTTGGAGAGCTGAGATTTAGCTGGGTATGTGTTCCTCCTCGGCACATGGCCATGACTGGGAGGAAAAAGTTTGGTTAAACCAGTAGGTCTAATGCTTTGGGATGGTCTTTGACAAAGTGCAAAAGGCAGTGTCCACTTTTAGTGTTTTAAATGTTTTCCCTCCTGTTGCTGGAGGGTGAAAGCCAAAGAAGTCCTTGAGAAGAACAGGAGGGCTGGATGGGGATCTAGGAGATCTCTGAGTTGCATCATTTAGAGCAGTGGCTTCTAAGCAGTTTTGATTGCGTGCTGTCAGCAGTGAAAAGTGTTGAGCATGCACTCCCAGCAGATGTATGCTCATTTATTTGTAATTTTATACATGCATTACCATACCAGTATATTATGCTCATTATAAAGTATGCATAAAGATTCAAAAAAGACATGGTAAGACATGGTAAAGATAATGTAAACTATTTTTAAATGTCTTGTAAATTGTGATGGTTTCATTACTATCATTAGCTAGTATCTCAAGCACAATTTACAAGTAGGATTAGATTCCTCATTACCAAGAGTATATGCAAAGCTATATTTCAAATAGTTTCCTTGATAATTTTAAAACTTTTTGGCTGATTTGTGAGATCTGATTATATTGTCATTGTTTTCCCTTCTAATGTGGCTGACTAAAAACTTGTCAGCTCTACCTTTATCTGGTGTACTTTGTCTTGCATTATCACTTCAATCCACAGTTTTAGAAAAACACTTAAGCCTGTTTCCCATTTCTGGGATGGTTAGTTTCATTAAAAACTAGATCCTCTCTGTAGTTTCACCTAATCAGGCTCGTCTAGAATTGGTCACATTGTGCTGTGAAAGAGAACCAAGAAGCAAAGTTGTTACCAGCCACCCTGCCACCCTGTGAAATCTCCATTCTTTCCTCAGGATCCCTCGAGACCTTTGTGACTTATGATTGCTGATGAGTGGATCATGTGATGGCGTGAAGGTCATTGCTTACAGTGAATATTAGTAAAGTTTAATTTATTACGTATTTAATTTTAGAAAGATGTTTTGCAATCCACAAATGTAGAAATCACAAACATTGAGATGTAATCTAAGCACTTTAGCTTGGCACATAAAACCCTTTACAGTCCAGCTTCCATTTACTAATTTACTTGCTAAGTTCATATTCAACTATAAGTGCTATGATTTGGCCACGTCTATGGACTTCCCATGAGATGGTGAACTTCAGAGGGGAGCTGTGGCAAATTATTCATCCTTGTATTTCCAGAACCCAGCAAAGTGCTAGAGATGGTAAGTTCTTGATCCTGTGAAAACCCTCTGCATGCCCCAGACAATGGGGTCTAGGCCTCCCTGTCTCCAGACAGCCTGGCTCCCACATGGGTCTATTCCGCAAGAGCTGATGAGAAGGGAACACTCCTAAACTGTTGGTGGGTCTGTAAACTAGTACAACCACTATGGAACAGTATGAGTTTTCTCAAACAACTGCAGGTAGATCTTCCATATGATCCAGCAATTCCACTTCTGGGTATATACCCAGAGGAAAGGAAATCATCATGTCGAAGGGATACCTGCACTCCCATGTTCATCATAGCTCTTTTTACAATAGCCAAGACATGGAACCAACCTAAATGTCCATCAATGGATGATTGGATAAGGAAACTGTGGTATATATACACCATGGAATACTACTCTGCCATAAAAAAGAATGAAATTCTCCTATTTGCAACAACATGGATGAGCTTGGAGAAACTTATGTTGAGTGAAATAAGCAAAGCACAGAGGGATACATACTGCATGTGTTCACTCATATGTGGGAGCTAAGAGAGAAAGGAAGGAAAGAAAGACCACAGTAATGCGTTGGACTTGCAGAGGGAGAGAACATTCCTTGGGCTACAAAATGGAGTGGGGGGAATGGGGAGGGGGAGGGAGGTTGGGGTACTTGGGTGGAGGACTCGGGGTACAAATGCAATTTGTGGTAATGGGTATGCTGCTAGTATGAATCTGGCCCTCACATGAGCACAAGGGGTGACAATCAGCTTTGTATCACATGAATATTCATAACAACAACAACAAAAAAAAGAGCTGATGAGCCATTCTGTGCTGGCCATGGACAGAACAATGCTGAACACGTGGGGCAGATTGCAAACGATCATTGCATCATCCCCAACAGATAGTCTGTCTCCAGGCAGTGCTACAATGACACACTCTCTCCTTGTGAGGACTTCTTGGGCCCCTCTGGGATTTTTTTTAGGAGACATAGGTATAAAGCCAGATGAATCCACCCACTTCTCCAGCCCTACTTCTGTTTCAGAGGCAGGGAAGAGAAGAACTGTTTTTAGGGGGTGGGAGGTGATTTCTCATGGATCCTGGAGATGGGGCATCCTGCATATTGTGACGGCCAGGTATGACTGTTCTGGCTGTGGGATTTGTTTGTTTGTGTTGTGTGTGTATTTATCTCAATGTCTTGTATTTCCCCAAATCCCTTGTGCTCTCCTGATCTGATAGAGGTTGTTGGTGGTGGTAGGGTGACCTTCATGGGCTCTGCAGACCTGAGTTGCTATGGATGGTATAGGATGGTGCTGAGAAGACCTCAGAGGGGGCCTTGTTTTCAGGGCATTAGTCTATGGTGGGCCTCTCTTTACCTCTGTCCTGCAAAAACAACACTGTGAAGCAGACAGCTAACCCCAGGAGGGTAAGATTTACAAAACAAAAAACTGAGGAGATCTAGTACATAGATTTAAGATGGGAAAACAGGTGCTTAATCACCAAGGATTCTCACTAAGAAGAAAAGTTATCAGTTTAAAGCCCCTATGGCAAGTATTCTTCATTGTGTATACTCAGTTTGAGGCAGGGATGGGAAGAAGACCAGGGTGAAAAATACTAGCATCTTTATGGGTGCAGGCCAACTGGGTAAGTAATGCCCTGCCTGAGAAAGAGGGCACCTCACCACGAGCGTCAGGGGGGACTGGCTCTTCTTCGGGCAGCCCTGCACCACTCACCCCATATGATGTCTCACACTTCTCTTGGCACTTCAGCATTTCAGTCAGTCACTGCAACAACTTTGTGATGTAGACAGGGCAGGAAGACTAACCTCGTTTTACCACAAGGAAATGGAGGTTCAGAGATATGAAACAACCCGTGAAGGGCTGAAGAGAGGACGAGGTAACACCAGATATCCAGATAATACTTAGATATTTGGCTAAATATTATTTCTGGGTGTGTCTGTGAGGGTGTTTCTGGATGAGATTAGCATTTGAAGCAGTAGACTTAGTAGACTGCCCTCCCCGATGTGGTTGGGCATCATTCAATCCTTCAAAGGCCTGAATAGAAGAAAAAGGCAGAGGCAGGAGGAATTTACTTATTTTTTCTGCCCCACTACTTGAGCTGGGACATAGTCTTCTCCTGCCCTTGGACTGAGACTTACACCATTGGCTCTGAAAGGGCGCACGGACCGAAGTTCCGCTTTATTCAAGGACTGTGGTACATTTATAGGGAGCTGCGTTCCGGGTTTGGATATGGGGTGGATGGGGCGGTAGCTGATTGGACGGGGCTGGGCAGGAAGTGAGCCTTGACTTGTGACTGGCTGAGGTTTGGCGCGGGTGGGCTTGGGTGTTGGCGCCGGCGGGCTTGTTTACTGCAGAGAAGAACCCGGAAGGGCGCCATATTGCTAGGGAATGCTTTCCCCCTCCCCCTCCACTTGAGTGCCCACGGTATCTTTTACATTTGAGTGCCTACGGTATCCTTACAGGCTCCCTTGGTTTTGAGAGCTTTGGACTGGGACTTAACTGTACCACCAGCTTTCCTGGAAAAGCACTGTTTCCTCGCTGCAGGAGCAGTGATTTCAAACAACGTAATCCATGGGGCTAATTCTAGCTGGCAAATTCTATTTTGGTAAAGATGCATTCTGTAAAACAGAAAGGTGAATGTGCTGGGCTACATGCAAATTCTTTCCTTCTTTTGTTAAACTGCTCATTATACTTACTGCTCTTCTCTTTATTCCTTCCTCACTTTTCCTTCTTTCAAATGCTAGGTGTTCTGTTTCGTTGCAATTGAGTGAAATTTCTCTTTGTAGTGGATTGAATTATGTCCCCCCAAAACTCCCTGAAACTTGAATTGTGTCCCCCAAGTTTTATGTATTAGAAATTTAGCCCCCACTGTGACTGTTAAGAAGGTGGGAAATCCTATTATGGTAATTGAAAGGTGGAGCCTTGACAAGGTGATTAGATTGTAGGACTGTGCAGTAGTGAATGGATTAAAAATGGTGGTCAGGGCATGGTTCTGAGGGCTTTAAAAGAAGGGGAGAGTCTGTCTTTCTCTCTCTCTCTGCTTTCTCTGCTTCCACAATCTTGCAATGTGAGGCCACTGGGTCACTGTTGCCACCACCAGATGGACTTTGGACTTATCAGCCTCAGAAACTGTAAGCAATAAATTTTGTTTTTCTTCATAAAATACGCAGTTCCATCTATTTTGTTATAAGCAACACAAACAGACTAGTACACTCATTGGGGCAGAGAGTGGGAGACGAGAGAAATGTTGTCATCTGGTTCGAGCTCTCTCTGGGGTGTTTGGATAAGTCAGAGCTTCAGTTTCTTTCCCTGTTTTTTTGCTATCCTGATTTAAGGCTTAGATGAGGGTTAAGTTTGAAGTTGAAGTACATTCATTGTGATACATCTCCTCCAAACAAAGGGATTCAAATTTTTCTGGAACCATTTAATTTCTGCCACATTTTTTCCCCGTGTAACTCATCCTTTGTTCTGTGTGTTGGTCTTACATTAGCAAGTACCTATTTTGGGATGTGAAGCAGTCATTTTCTTCTTTTTAAAAAATTTTTATTATTTTATTTTATTTTATTTTTTAAATTTTGTTTTATTTTGTCAATATACAATGTGGTTGATTATTGTGGCCCATTACCGAAACCTCCCTCTCCCTCCTTTGCCCTCCTCCCTCCCCAAAACCTTAATTCTGTTCCTTGTTGTATCAACTTCAAGGAATTGTAATTGTTGTGTCTTCTTCCTTCCTCCCCCCCCACTTATTTGTGTATTTATTTATTTATTTTTAACTCCCACAAATAACTGAGAACATGTGATATTTCTCTTTCTATGCCTGACTGTTTCACTTAATATAATTCTCTCTAGGTCCATCCTTGTCGTTGCAAATGGCAGTATGTCATTCTTTTTTATAGCTGAATAGTATTCCATTGTGTAGATATACCACATTTTCC
>NW_007728444.1:147348-147889 GCF_000696425.1 Galeopterus variegatus | reverse complement strand
CGCACCGCACTCAGCCAGTGAGCGCACTGGCCATCCCTATATAGGATCCGAACCCATGGCCTTGGCGCTCCCAGCGCTGCACTCTCCCGAGTGAGCCACGGGGTCGGCCCAAGAGTTCCTTTTTCTCTGCAAACTTGCCAGCATTTATCATTCACAGTCTTTTGGATATTAGCCATCCTAACTGGGGTGAGATGGTATCTCAGTGTGGGTTTGATTTGCATTTCTTGAATGCTGAGTGATGTTGAGCATTTTTCATGTGTCTGTTGGCCATTTGTATATCTTCCTTTGAGAAATGCCTATTTAGTTCTTTTGTCCATTTTTTAATTGGGTTACTTGTTTTTTTGTTGTAAAGTTGTTTCAGTTCCTTGTATATTCTGGATATTAATCCTTTGTCAGATGTATATTTTGCAAATATTTTCTCCCACTCTGTTAGTTGTCTTTTAACTCTGTTAATTGTTTCTTGCTGTGCAGAACCTTTTTACTTTGATATAACCCCATTTGTTTATTTTTCCTTTGGTTGCCCATTGTTTGCGGGTCATAT
>NW_007728444.1:144866-145663 GCF_000696425.1 Galeopterus variegatus | reverse complement strand
AAATTTCCCCCTTCGTACTGCTTTTGCAGTATCCCACAGGTTTTAGTATGATGTATCATTGTTTTCATTAGTTTCAATAGATTTCTTGATTTCCTGTTTGATTTCTTCTTGGACCCATATGTCATTAAGTAGAATGTTGTTTAATTNTGCCAGTACCATGCTGTTTTGGTTATTATAGCTTTGTAGTATAGTTTAAAGTCAGGTACTATTATGCCTCCAGCTATATTTTTTTTTGCTCAGAATTGCTGTGGCTATGAATGGTCTTTTGTTCTTCCATGTAAGTGTCTGGATAGTTTTTTCCATCTCTGAGAAAAATGTTATTGGAATTTTAATGGGGATTACATTGAATTTGTATATCACTTTGCGTAGTATGGACATATTTACAATGTTGATTCTTCCAATCCAAGAGCATGGGATATCTTTCCATCTTCTTGTGTCCTCTTTAATTTCTCTCAGCAGTGGTTTGTGTTTCTCATTATAGGGATTTTTCACATCCTTGGTTAACTCTATTCCTAAGTATTTTATTTTTTTGGTGGCTATTGTAAATGGGCAAGCTTTCTTGATTTCTCTTTCTGCATGTTCACTATTGGGAATAGAAATGCTACTAATTTTTGTGTGTTGATTTTGTATCCTGTAATTTTACTGAAATTATTTATCAACTCCAAGAGTTTTTTTTGTAGAGGCTTTAGGCTGTTCAATATAAAGGATCATGTCATCTGCAAACAGGGACAGTTTGACTTCATCTTTTCCAATCTGGATACCCTTTATTTCTTTCTCTTCTCTGATTGCTCTGGCTA
>NW_007728444.1:142815-143866 GCF_000696425.1 Galeopterus variegatus | reverse complement strand
CTCCAAACTTTTTGTTTTCTGAAATTAGAAGCCAAATAGTCTACTTTATCAGATATAAGAACAGTAATTCCAGCTTGTTTTTCATTTCTGTTTTCATGTTAAATCTTTTTCCATCTTTTCACTCTTAGGCTATGTGAGTCTTTATAGGTGAGGCGGGTCAATTGAAGGTAGCATATAGTTGGGTCCATCTTTTTAATCCTGTCATCCAGTCTGTGTCTTTTGATTGGGGAATTTAATCCTTTTACATTGAGATGTTATTGAAAAGTGTTGATTTACTCCTAGCATTTTCTTGATTTTTGTTTGGATATCATAAGTATCTTTTGTTCCTTTCTTTCTGATTTGCTGTTTGTCTTCTGTATTTGTTGGTTCCTTGGGTTGTAGATAAACTTTTTCTTTCTCTTCATTGTTGGTATTTTTATTTTACTAGTAGGTTTTGATTTTTCTTGAGTTTTTATGGCAGCGGTAGTTATTTTTCAGATACCAAACCCAGTACTCCCTTGAGAATTTCTTGTAAGTGTGGTCGTGTGGTGGTGAGCTCCTGCAGTTTTTGTGTCTGAGAAATATACTATTTGCCCTTCTTTTTGGAAGGATAGCTTTGCAGGATAGAGTATTCTTGGCTGGCAATCTCTGTCTTTTAGTATTTTGAATATGTCATCCCATTCCTTTCTGGCTTTTAGGGTTTGTGATGAAAAGTCTGATGTTAGTCTGATTGGGGCTCCCTTATAGGTGATTTGATGCTTCTCTCTTGCAGCTTTTAAGATTCTCTCTTTGTCTTTGAGTTTTGCCAATTTGACTATAACATGCCTTGGAGAAGATCTTTTTGGGTTGAATACAGTTGGGGATCTTTGAGCTTCCTGAACCTGAAGATCTGTGTCTTTTCCTATCCCTGGGAAGTTTTTTTTTTTTTTTGTCTTTTTGTCTTTTTTCGTGACCAGCAACGGATCGCAACCCTCAGTGTCACGCCTGCACTGGACCGGGACCGGCAACGGGATCGCAACCCTTGGCGCTGTCCCCGCTCCTCGCTTAGCCAGTGAGCCGCCGGTCTGCACGT
>NW_007728444.1:139781-141566 GCF_000696425.1 Galeopterus variegatus | reverse complement strand
TCATTTAGTTTCCTTAGAATTATCACTTGGAATTGCTTGTCAGACATTTCAAGGATTTCTCCTTCTATAGGATATAGAGCTTGAGAGTTATTACCCTTTGGTGGTGTACTTTCTTTATTTTTCTTATTTCTGGTATCTTTCCTTTGATGTTTAGTCATTGTGGCAAGGGATTTCATGGTCCACTGGTTTGACACTATTGTCTGGCTAGGATGCTGCTGGGGCTGCCAGTTTGGCCTGGCTGCCTCATTGTCTGCTTGGTCGCTCGCTGGCGCCTTGGGCGCATGTTTGCCTCAGGTCTTGGGCCTCTCTAGGCAGGCACCTCTCTGGTCAGTGCACACTCGGCTAGGCCGGGGATGGGGTCTGGCAGTGGGGAGGCCTTCCTGCTAGGTTGCGTGCTGGTGCCACAGGGTGCGTGGTCTCCATGAGACTCAGGCGTCTCCAGTGGGGTTCCTCTCTGGTTTGTGTGCACTTGGCCGGGCTGGGGATGGGGTTCAGCAGCGGCAAGGCCTACCTGCTTGGTGGTGCACTGGTGCCACTGGGCGCATGGTCTTCACGGATCTCAGGCCTCTCCAGCAGGGCGCCTCCCTGGTCGGTGTGCACTTGGCTGGGCTGGGGATGGGTCCAGCAGCTGCGAGGCCTACCTGCTTGGTCACTCACTGGCACTGCTGGGTGCATGGTCTTCGGATCTCGGGCCTCTCTGGCGGGGCACCTCTCTGGTCAGCGTGCACTCGGCTGGGCTGGGGATGGAGTCCGGCGGTGGCGAGGCATACTTGCTTGGTCATGCACTGGCACCGCAGGGCACGTGGTCTCCACAGATCTTGGGCCTCTCTGGTGGGGTGCCCCTCTGATCCTAAAATTTTTATTTTTATTCTAACTGTTGATTGTGCATATCTTTGGGGCACAGAGTTGAATATCAATACCTGTGTGCAATTTGTGATGCTCAAATCAGGATATTATATTCAATGATATACAATGTCATTGTTTTTTGTGTCCCTTTACCAATTCATCCCTCGCCCCCTTCCCACCTCTAGTAACCTCAGTTCTCCTTTTGAAAGTTTAACGTACTATTGTGATTGTTGTTTCTTTCTTTTTCTTTCCTTCCTTCCTTTCTTTCTTTTATTTATAAGTTTATTTTTTGTTTCGTATTTATGAGTGAGGACATACAATATTTCCCTTTCTCTGCCTGTTTTATTTCACTTGATTTTCTCTAAGTTCATCCATGTTGCTGAGAATGGCAATATTTCATTCTTTTTTTATGGCAGAGTAGTACTCCATTGTGTAAATATACCACATTTTCTTTAACCAGTCATCTGACAATTGACATTTAGGTTGGTTCCAAGTCTTGGCTATTGTAAATAGAGCTGTGGTAAACATATGAGTATGGGTATCTCTTCTACATGATGATTTCTATTCCTTTGTGTATATACTTAGAAGTTGGCTTGTTGAATCATATGGCAGTTTTATCTGAAGTTGTTTGAGGAATCTCCATACTGTTTTCCGTAATGCCTTCACTAATTTAAAGTCCCACTAACAGTGTAGGAGGGTTTCCCTTTTCCCACATCCTCACCAGCATTTGTTATTCTCCATCTTTTTGATATTAGACAGTCTAATTGGGGTAAGATGATATCTCAATGTGGTTTTGATTTGCATTTCTCTTATGCTTAGTGGTGCTGAGCTCTTTTTCATGTGTCTGTTGGCCATTCTTATATCTTGCTTTGAGAAATGCCTATTCAGCTCCTTTGCCTATTTTTTAATTGGGATTTTTTTTTTTTTTTTTTACTGTTA
>NW_007728444.1:103838-139405 GCF_000696425.1 Galeopterus variegatus | reverse complement strand
TCCTTGTATATTCTGGATATTAATCCTTTGTCAGATGCATGGTTTGCAAATATTTTCTCCCTCTCTGTAGGTTTTCTTTTCACTCTGTTGATTGTTTCTTTTGCTGTGCAGAAGCTTTGTGGTTTGATATAGTCCCATTTGTTTATTTTTCCTTTTGTTTCCTGTGCTCTGGGGGTCATATTCATAAAGTCTTTGCCTAGTCCTACTTTCTGAAGTATTTCCCCTGTGTTTTCTTTTAGGAGTTGTATAGTTTCAAGTCTTATATTTAAGTCTTTAATCCATTTTGAGTTGATTTCAGTATATGGTGAAAGGTACAGGTCTAGTTTCATTCTTCTACATATGGATGTCTGGTTTTCCCAGCACCATTTATTGAACAGGCAGTCCATTCTCCAGTGTATGTTCTTGGTGCCTTTGTCAAAAATCAGTTGGCTGTAGGTTTGTGGTTGATTTCTTGGTTCTCTATTCTGTTCCACTGGTCTGAGTATGTGTTTTTATGCCAGTACCATGCTGTTTTGATTACTATAGCTTTGTAGTATAGTTTGAAGCCAGGTAATGTTATGCCCCCGGCTTTATTTTTTTTGCTCATGATTGCTTTGGCTATTTGGGGTCTTTTGTTGTTTCATATGAATGTTAGGATTGTTTTTTCTATTTCTATGAAGAATGTAATTGATATTTCGATGGTGATTGCATTGAATCTGTAGATCACTTTGGTAGTATGGACATTTTCCCAATGTTAATTCTTCCAATCCAAGAGCATGGAATGTCTTTCCATCTTTTTGTCTCCTCTTTAATTTATTTCAACAGTAATTTGCAGTTCTCTTTATAGAGATCTTTTGCCTCCTTAATTAAGTTGATTCCTAGGTATTTTATTTTTTTGTTGACTGTTGTAAAGGGGCTAGCTTTCTTGATTTCTCTTTCTGCTAGTTCATCGTTGGAGTATTAAAATGCTCCTGATTTTTGTGTGTTGATTTTGTATTCTGCAACTTTACTAAAATTGTTTATCAACTCTGAGGGTTTTTTTTTTTGTAGAGTTTTTAGGCTGTTCTATATATAGGATCCTGTCATCTGCAAACAGGGACTATTTGACTTCATCTTTTCCTATCTGGATGCCCTTTCTTTCTTTCTCTTTCCTTATTGCTCTGGCTAGTACTTCTAATACTATGTGGAATAGGAGTGACAAGGGTGGGCATCCTTGTCTTGTTCCTGTTCAAGATGATATTGGCAGTGGGTTTTTCATGTATGGCTTTAATTGTGTTGAGATTCTTTACTTCTATACCTAATTTGCTGAGAGTCTTTATCATGAATTGATGTTGAATGTTGTCAAATTCTTTTTCTGTGTCTTTTGAGGTGATCATATGGTTTTTGTCCTTGATTTTGTTGATGTGATATATCACATTCATTGAATTATATGTGTTGAAGCATTCTTGCATCCCTGGGATGAATCCCATTTGATTGTGTTGTGTAATCTTTTTGATATGTTGCTGTATTCTTTTTTTTTTTTCCCTTTTGGTCTTTTTTCGTGACCGGTAATGGGATCGCAACCCTCGGTGTCGCACCCGTACCGCGACCGGCAACGGGATCGCAACCCTTGGTGTCACGCCCGCACCGCGCTCAACCAGTGAGCAGACCGGTCTCTATATGGGATCCGAACCCTCGTCAGGAGCGCCGCTGCGCTCCCAAGTGCCGCACTCTAACGAGTGTGCCACTGGGCCGGCCCATGTTGCTGTATTCTTATTGCTAGTATTTTGTAGGGATTTTTCTGGGATATTGGCCTGTAGTTTTCTTTTTTTGTTGTATTTTTGGTTGGTTTTGGTATCAGGGTGATGCTGGCCTCATAGAATGATTCTGGGAGAATGGACTCTGTTTCAATTTTTTGGAATAGTTTGAATAGAATTGGTATTAATTCCTCTTTAAAGGTCTGGTAGAAGTCATTTTGTTCTGCTGTGCTAGTTCATTGCAGTAAATATTAACTACAGTTTTCTTTCTTTTGTTTTAATTCTGTATTGGTGCCAAGCTAACCTGAGAATGTCAGCAGTCAGGGAGGCACCACTTGCATATCATTCCAACTAGAAGAATGGTGGATCTCGACTCTGGCTACACATTAGGATCACCTGGGGAGCATTTGAAAACCACCTGTGCCTGGGTGTCATCTTTAAATCTTCTTGTTTTATTGGCCTGAAATGGACTCAGGCTTTGTCTATTCCTAGGTGATGCTGATACTAGGTGAGAGTTGAGAACCACTGCAAACCACACCAATTTCAGATCATTCCACAAGATTCAGCTTAGGTTGGTTCCCTCTGAAAAGCTTTCTTTGACCCCCTACCTGTACAAGCCTTGGCCTTTTCTTTGTGTTCCCAGAGGTGTCCAGTTTTTGTGTGTCTTTTTCCTAGTGCTTATCCCTCTCTATTGTAATTTATGTTAGTCTGTCTTTAAAAGCTTCCCAAAGTCAGGTACCATATATTTTAAAATCTTTATATCCCCTGCACTTAGTACATTTCTGGGCACATATGCACTAAGTAAATGTTTGTTGAGTGAGTGAATTCCACTTACTAGGTATATGTGTGTATATGTGTACCAAAAAACACAAAAAATTTTCTTAGTAACATTATTCGTAATAGTCCCAGATTGGAAAAACCTAAATGCCCATCAACAGCAGAGTGGGTAAATACATTGTGGTGTAGTTTTACAGTGAGCACTATACATGAATAAACAGAACAAACTATTTCTACATACAACAGCATGAAAGAATCTCACAGAAATAATTTTTAGTGAAAGAAGCTTGACATAAAATAGTAAATACTGTAGGGTTCCACTTATATAAGCTTCAAAACCAGGTGAAACTAATATGTGGTGTTAGAGGTCAGGTGAATGGAGACCTTTGGGGACAGAGGAGGTGGGTAGACTTGGGAGGGGCCATAGGAGGACTTCTAAGGTCCTGGTATTGTTCTCTTTCTTGACCTGGTCATGGTAACACACATGTGCTCACTTTGTGACAATTCATTGGGCTATAAGATGTATGATTTCTGCATTTCTCTCTGTGTGTGTTCTATGTCAATAAAAATTTTAAAAAGTTTTCTAATCATACATTATGGAGGAAGAGAGATGGCCATGAGAGTACAAATCAACAGTTCATTAAAATAATAATTATCTCTGGGCTGCAGGGCAAGAGGCAGATTAGCCAGCCTTCCCATTCCAGGCTGTAGTTTTGAGTTCCACTGATGCAGAGGATAAAGTGGAAGCCATTAAGTTGAGAAGAGGGCAAGGTTGCTGCTGAGAAACAGAACTCCCAGGCCAGAGTCTAGATGAAGGATGATATCACTTGCTTTGGTTAATATCCCATGAAATGACCAGATGCAAATAAACTGAAACAGTACTTAGGACCAAGCTTCTGTAGGAAAATGAAAGGTAAATGGTCAGGATCCCTTGGTGGGGGGAGGGCGTGTGTGGAATCTTGCTGAGCATTTGCTGTAAATGATAACTGCATGTGCACCAAGGTGTCCCTTGGCTATTGTCTGTGGATGCACATGGGCACCCAGGTGTTTCTGAGTTGTCTGACTTGCGCCCAGGTGTTCCTGGGTTATTGGACTTAAGTATAAAGGATGAATGGCTCTGATACACAGGGCCCTTGGGACACCCCAGGAGGCCACTAGGTTGGCTCCTGCTAGCTACCTGAGCGCCCAGGTGTTCCTGGGTTATTGGACTTAAGTATAAAGGATGAATGGCTCTCATACACAGGGCCCTTGGGACACCCCAGGAGGCCACTAGGTTGGCTCCTGCTAGCTACCTGAGCTTGCATCCGAATAAAGCCTATTAATTTTTACCCATGGCTTCCAGGATCTTTTTCCTATTACCTAGCTCATGGACCTGCAGGTGAAGGTTTGGAGCCCTAGTCCTAACAATACAATTGGCATAGTTGTCAGGATTCTGAGTAGGTAAGGGAGCCAATAGCACCTGAGGAGGGGGAGGAAATGTGGCTACCCTTGAGTATATGGTGCCTGGTGGCTGCTTTTCTGTTGACTGTGGTCTGGCTTCTGCTCACTCTACTGTGAGCCAATCGAGATTTGCAGCAGAAAGCAGAGTTGTTGGAAGTGCAGGTACTTGTCCCGGAGGCTGAAGTGCAGCAACAGGTCATCTCTGTTTCTGATACCGGGGATGATGACAAGCCCAGTGGTGAGTTGGGGGAGACTGTGTGTCTCCTGGCATGATCTGTTGTGCATCAGAAAGTGAAGCACGAGCAGCCCATGGGACTAGGCAGGCAACCAGTGGGCAATCCCAAGGGGGTCAAGCAAGTCCAGCCATATGCAGATGTGGCTTGACTTGCTTGTGGTAAGAAAATAGCAAGAAAATTGACTGGTAACCAAATGTGGTCCTGTTTGCCTTGTGGCAACAATTGCGCCCCAACAGCATTTCACTAAGTGTCTGGAAACAGGTGGCAAGGTATGCCCAGTGAATTTAAAAGATTTTTTGGTTATTCCTGTTGAAGCAGACGGACTGTTCCATTTCAATTAGGGAGCAGGCCAGGGTGCTCATCTTTTGGGGGCAGACGAGGACTGGAGGCCTCATGTTGAACTGGCAATATATTGGTTAGGGACAAATGTGCAGTGTGTATTGGCACTGGTAGATACGGGTGCAGAATGTAGCTGATATATAGCAACCCAGATAAGTTTCCAGGGGCCACAGTTCGTGTAGGTGGCTGTGGAGGACATACTATTGAAGTCAAAGCTGTGTCATTGCCATTGGGCATGGGACGATTGCCCCTTGTGTATATACTGTGTATGTATCCTCAGTAGCGTAATACATCTTAGGTATGGATGTACTTTATGGTTTGCACCTGTAAACAACAGTTGGAGAATTTTGGCTGCAAATACGGACAGTAAAGCCTGTGTTATGGGGATATGCTAAACATGACCCATAGGTGTTACCCAAGCCGTGTAGTCAATGTGAAGCAGTATTGCCTACACTGGGAGGACATGTGGAGATAAGTGCCTCTGTACTGGAGTCAGAGAAAGCTGGCATTATTCATCCAGCACAAAGCCCATTTAATGTTCTGGTATGGCCAGTGGAAAAACCTCATAGTACCTGGAGGATGACTGGATTATCAAGAAGTAAACAAAGTGGTGCCTCCTTTGCATGCAAGCCGTGCCTTCAGTTCATGACTTAATGGATCAGCTGATGACTCAGCTAGGAACTTATCATTATGTACTGGACCTTGCAAATGCTTTTTTCTCTATCTCAATCTCATCCGATAGCCAAGATCAGTTTGCCTTCACTAGGGAAGGGGGGCAATGGACCTTTCAAGTGTTGCCCCAAGGCTATCTGCATAGCCCAACCATCTGTCATGGTTTAGTGGGGGGACCTAGCCAAGTGGACTAGGCCCAGCACGGTTACAGTGTTTCATTACATAGATGATGTCTTACTAAACTCTGATTCTCTTGCAGATTTAACCCAGGCAGCTCCACCGCTGCTAAGTCATTTGGAACAATGTGGATGGGCCGTGAACACAAAGTGCAAGGACCTGGGCTGTCAGTCGAATTCTTGGGAGTGGTCTGGTTGGGTAAGATGCTAGTCATCCCAGAAGCTATTATAGACAAGATACAGGCATACCCTTTGCCCACAATGGTAGCTCAGCTACAGACATATTTGGGACTTCTGGGGTATTGGAGAGCTTTTGTACCCTATATGGCCCAAATGGTGCACCCACTGTATGCATTAACAAAGAAACAGCCCCCTGGGATTGGACTGAGCAAGTAGAACAGGCTTACTGAGCTACAAAAAGGGCAATACAACAAGTACAGGCTTTACCAGTAGCTGATCCCACTAAGCTTTTTGAATTAGATGTACACATAACCCCAGAAGGGTTAGGATGGGGTTTATGGCAGAGACAAGACTGATTTCAAACACTTGTAGGATTCTGGTCTCAGCTCTGGAAGGGTGCTGAAGTCCGTTATTCTCTAATAGAAAAAACAGTTAGCAGCTGTGTATTTTGCCCTGATGGCTACTGAAGCTATCGCAGGAACTTCCAAAGTCCTAGTGAGGATGACATACCCCATACTAGGTTGGCTGTGCACATGGGCAACTACCCCTAAAACAGACGTAGCTCAGACTCTCACTCTTTCCAAATGGGGAGCATATATAGAACAAACACTGTGTCAAGAAGTCCTCTGTCTAAAGAGTTGCAAACTGTGCTAGGACCAGTAGAGTTTGTGGAGGAAACTTTGACACAACCCTTACCCATGGAGGTGGAGACCACACCTTTCCATGAGAGACAGGGACCTATTATGGAGCAAGCTTGGTATACAAATGGCTCCAGCATGGGACCCTCAGCATTGTGGATGGCTGTTGCTGTCCAGCCCTTAACGGATACCATGTGGTATGAAAATGGCACAGGGAAAAGCAGCCAATGGTTTGAATTGAGAGCAGTTTGAGTGGTGATAAAAAATGAGCCTGGGCCATTAACCATCTGTAAAGATAGCTGACTGTACACAAGGGCTTGTATACAAATCCTTTGGATCTCTACTTGGAAATATCAGTGGTGGATGATAGGCCACCAACCCCTGTGAGGACAAGCCATGTGGCAAGAGTTATGATAATTAGGACATGGGAAAGAAGTAACTTTTTTTTTTGTTTGTTTGTCTTTTATCTTTTTCCGTGTCCGGCAACGGATCGCAACCCTCAGTGTTGCTCCCATGCCTCGCTCAGCCAGTGAGCGGGAACCGGTCTGTATGTGGGATCCGAACCCTCGGGTGGGAGCGCTGCCGCGCTTCCCAAGCGGCGCACTTATCCAGTGCGCCACTGGGCCGGCCCAGAAGTAACTATTTTCCATGTCACAGGACACTTCCCCTTGGCCAGTCTGGGCAGTGATAAGGCTGATGCGCTGGCTAAGGTAAGATGACTGGTGACAGCCCTAGCTGCTGATGTGGCCCAGTGGTTACATCGACAAATGCAGCATGCTGGCTGCAATACCATGTGGATGGCAGCTCAAAGATAGGCCCTGTCCATAAGATGAGAAGATATAGTAAATGCCTGTTGCATTTGTCCGGTATGTGCTCAAGAGAATCCACACCCCTGACGTGTGCTACAGACTGATGGACAGATAACTAAGGAAGGTTGCCCCTGACTCAATAGCAGGTGGACTTTGTGGGATCACTTCCCACATCAGAGAATTCCAGGTATATCTTCACAGCCATTGATACAGCTATAGGTCTTCTGTTTGTGGGGCCTTGTAAGGCCCCAGACCTTTATTGTAAGCAGAATAAAGGCATTGAATAGCCTTATGGTCCTGTATGGTCAGCCCCTATCATAGAGAGTGATAATGGAACCCACTTTACTGTACATGAAGTTCAGAAGTGGGCTTCCTAGTTGTCTATTCAGTGGAAGCCACATATGCCATATCATCCCCAGGCACCGGGAATGATTGAATGGTACAATGGTCTTTTAAAAAAGGGACTAAGGCTATCCATCCAACCCGCATCCCTGAAGGGGTGGACATAGAATTATGACTGACAGTCAGGATTCTAAATGAGATACCCTGCAAGGGTGGGCCTCTCCAGTGGAAGCTCTGTTGCATAAGGCTGCAGCACCTATTCAATTCAAGTTACTACTAAGTATGAGCTCTTGAAACCAGGATACAGTAAGAATGGAAATATTCTCTTACCGGCCCCAACCTGTTTGCAACAGGAACAGACAGTACAATGGGAGTGGCCTTGGAGAATAGAAGCCCCCCAAATACACTGGGTAGGCCTAATTGAGCCTTGGGCAAAAGGATTAGAAGACAACTTGTGAGTTTCACATTCGGTGACAAGTACCTGGCCTCCCCAAGTAAAGGTAACATGGCCTGGAACAGATAAACACTCCATTCTAAAGCGCACATTTGTATTATCATTATGGCCAATTATGAGTTTCCTTGTACTGTTACATGTAGAACCTACAGATCCAATAGTGTTAGCGGATACTGTATGGTATCATAAACCAGGTAAAATACCTGTTCCTGTGTCCATCCTTTCTCAGGATGGCAAACTGGCATGTATTCTACCAGAGGGGTGAGAACTCCCCCTATTGGTACCAATAACCCTTTTGTCTTTTTGCCCATAGTGTTCTGGTTGTGGGCACCAGAGTCAACTGGGCACATACATATGTTTGTGTGGTCAATGTGTCGGCTTGCTGAATATGCATTGAGCTTCCCATCAGTGTGGCTGCAGGATTCTCATGGAAAATCACCCCAATGATGACTACTAACCAGATATACGTGGCTAATAGTTGAAAGGACAGAACTACAGGACAAGCCTTAAGGCGTATTGAACAAAGAATAGGTTATATGGATACGAGGATGAGCTATCCTTGCTAAGGGAACATTGTGGAAGATTTCAAATGTGCAGATTGTGCAGACTGTATGGCGAGGGAACCTGAAGGGATAGATTGTAGGGAAAATGAAAAGTAAATGGTCAGGATCCCTTGCGGGGGGTGGAAGGGGGTCCAAAATCTTGCCGAGCATTTGCAGTAAATGATAACTGTGCATGTGTGCCCAGGTGTTCCTTGGCTATTGTCTGTGGAAGCGTGTGGGCACCCAGGTGTTCCTGGGTTGTCTGACTTGTGCCCAGGTATTCCTGGGTTATTGGACTTAAGTATAACGGACAAATGGCTCTGATACACAGGGCTTTTGGGATGCCCCAGGAGGCCACTAGGGTGGCTGCTGTTAGTTACCTGAGCTTGCATCTGAATAAAGCCTTTTAATTTTTACCCACGGTTCCCAGGATCTTTTTCCTATTACCTAGCTCATGGACCTGCAGGTGAAGGGTTGGAGCCCTAGCCCTAACAATACAGCTTCTTAGGGAGTTGCTTTGCCAGAGGAATTCCAGCATGGCTAACAAGTCTGTGATTGCTTAGCCCTAAAGCAAGCCATGATCCCCAAATCTATACCGTCTGGAAGTGGGTCACTGAAGGTTGCTCTCCAGAGTCCAACCCTGGATGTGGAAATAGGGGACAATGGGCAAAGGGCATTCTCTCAGAGCAGCACTAGGGTTGTCAGATAGGTTGGTCGAGGATCTCACTCCACTGCAAGGGTGTGTGAGTCCTAGCTGTCCTTTTTCAACAGAATATGATATATGTAAAGTGTTGTTCATCATTGTAGGCTGTTTCCCCTTCTAATTTCCAAATGGGAAATTCTATTGGATTTTTCTTTTGTTTTTTTTAATTTTTAAATTTATTTATTATTATTTTTTACATTCTAAGATTTTGTTATGGAGTAGTTGGGGGGGATGGGGAGAGGGAAGAGGGAGGGCACAGGGTGGGAGGAGGAGAAAGGAGGGGGCGTGGCTGGAGTGTATCTTTCTTTTTTATCTTCACTCCTGTATACTGGGTGTGTTGGGGTGTTCATGTTTGTCATTAGTCTGTAAGGAGTCACACTAAGAAGTGGTATATCCAGACTGCATTGAGATGAATCTGTATGACTTTGAGACCCCGGTCTTGGAGCTGGATGAAAAACGGCCATAATTTCTGGTTGTCTGTTACTGGAGAGGGCATGATTTAATTTTTGGATGTATGCAGTATAGTTGCATTATGTTAGGTAGGGATATTATTGAAATTGTACAAATGGAAAGAAGGATGTGTATTGATAATGAGAAGCTAAGGGGTGGCTTGAAGGGTACATTAGTTAATTTTGCCTTCAAGTACTAATTTCTTCCTGCAAAGTCACATGAGCTAGGTGCCTGGAGGGACATGAGGACACATCCAGCACAGATCTTGCTCACTCGGGGCTGTGTGGCCCGGGGAGGTGCCCCAGGGAGTTGCCCTGGGAGTTTTAGCCTGCTGTCAATCCTATGCCTGACTGACAGTGTAAACAACCATTTTTATTTATCACCCATCTGTTTAAGGAATAGTGGGAGCCACTAAGATAATTTTTTAATTCCAGAAAGAAAGCACTGTTTCTTAGTGCAGGAGACTTTACCAGTGAAATGGCTGTTGAATAAAATTGTGAACTTTGTCAGATGGTTGTCACTAAGGCAGCAAACCTTAAAATAGAGGCTGGTACATGTTGGTATCAAACTCTGTTTGATGAACACTTGTCACCAATAACTCCACTCTGTATTTATAGCATTACATGATTTGACTGAAAACCTGTGATGGAATCTTATGCAGAATTTCATGCAAAGTGCTATCTAAAGATTGTCACCAATAACTCCACTCTGTATTTGAACACTTGTCACCAATAACTCCACTCTGTATTGAACACTTGTCACCAATAACTCCACTCTGTATTTGACTGAAAACCTGTGATGGAATCTTATGCAGAATTTCATGCAAAGTGCTATCTAAAGAGACTTTTAAAGTCATGAAACATTGACTTTCATACAATGTTTGGTAATAAAAACAGCTTTTAAAACAAATTTTATGTATATGTGTGCACACAAATATACATATGTCTGTATCTATATACTTACATACACACAAAACTAATAGGAAAACGCCCAGTGTTGGTGGTAGTTATCTATAGGTCATAGAGTTATAGGCAATTTGGGTTTTCTTTTGTATTCCCAAATTTTCCATAATGATTATGCACTTTTTTCTACATAATTGTATTTTGTGATCAGAATATAAAGACAAAAACCATTTTTAAAAAATTACCTGAAACTTTTAAACAATAATATATTTGATAATGTCACATATGGGGCATATCACAAATATCTCACATTTCATTTTTATTTATTTATTTATTTATTTATTTATTTATTTATTTATTTATTTATTTATTTATTTATTGGTTATGAATATTCATGAGATACAAAGCTGATTGTCACCCCTCATGCCCAAGATGTGATGGCCAGGTCCATATGGGCAGCATGCACCTTACCACAAATTATGTTTGTACCCCATGTCCACCACCCAATTATCCCTCACCTCCCTCTCCTCCCTCTCCCCCTTTCCCGCTTTGTATCCCAAGGTATGTTCTCTCCCTCTGCAAGTCCAACGCACCACTGTATCCCACGTTTTAAAGACAACCCAGCTTGTTCACGGTCATCCAGGAAGCTAATGGTGGAATTAAGAATTAAATTTGGAGAATTTCGAGGGTTTTTGCTGTCTTCCTGAGAGCCCTTGCCCATGTACCAAAGGTAGGCAGACTGCTGATGTCACTGATTTCATGATTGGCATGCCATTTGGAGGGAGAGGAGATGGAAACTGCAGGTGGAAGCCAGGCAGGAAACATCTCCCAGTCAGCTCTCCCTGCTCCCACCTGAAATGGGAAAGCAGGATGAGTCTGATTCCTCTGATGGCCTCCCGAATCTTGGCTACCAGCTTGTTTTTGTTCAGAGCAACTGTTCAGCTTTGTTCTTACTTTGTGTCACATGGGGATCTAATTGCTCACTGGCATAGAGAAACTGAGTGTTTCCACTTTGATGCATCCATCTGTGTTGACCTGCCAATGTATTTATTTATCAGCATATTTGCAAAAAAGAATGAATGCAAAAGAAAGCATAGCAGAGGAAACATTCAGGAATGGGCAGTGGAGGGATGCAGAATTATACTATTCTCTCTTATCAGGCCAGGGATTTTGATGTGAGGCAAGAGTGCTTTCAGAGTGGTCAGGATCAGCCAGAAGAAGGGGTTGTCTTGGAGATGTGCCACTTTGAATGATCAAAGGGACCTAGAGTTTTCTCCAGATTCACAGTGAAGCTTGATGCTACTGGGATACAGTAGGATGGGACAGAGAGAACTATGGAGCAGAAGAGATAGGGAGGTACAGACGGACTGTTATTTCCCAATGCCCATCTGAGTGGAGACNGTACATGTTGGTATCAAACTCTGTTTGATGAACACTTGTCACCAATAACTCCACTCTGTATTTATAGCTTGTCACCAATAACTCCACTCTGTATTTGAACACTTGTCACCAATAACTCCACTCTGTATTGAACACTTGTCACCAATAACTCCACTCTGTATTTATAGCATTACATGATTTGACTGAAAACCTGTGATGGAATCTTATGCAGAATTTCATGCAAAGTGCTATCTAAAGAGACTTTTAAAGTCATGAAACATTGACTTTCATACAATGTTTGGTAATAAAAACAGCTTTTAAAACAAATTTTATGTATATGTGTGCACACAAATATACATATGTCTGTATCTATATACTTACATACACACAAAACTAATAGGAAAACGCCCAGTGTTGGTGGTAGTTATCTATAGGTCATAGAGTTATAGGCAATTTGGGTTTTCTTTTGTATTCCCAAATTTTCCATAATGATTATGCACTTTTTTCTACATAATTGTATTTTGTGATCAGAATATAAAGACAAAAACCATTTTTAAAAAATTACCTGAAACTTTTAAACAATAATATATTTGATAATGTCACATATGGGGCATATCACAAATATCTCACATTTCATTTTTATTTATTTATTTATTTATTTATTGGTTATGAATATTCATGAGATACAAAGCTGATTGTCACCCCTCATGCCCAAGATGTGATGGCCAGGTCCATATGGGCAGCATGCACCTTACCACAAATTATGTTTGTACCCCATGTCCACCACCCAATTATCCCTCACCTCCCTCTCCTCCCTCTCCCCCTTTCCCGCTTTGTATCCCAAGGTATGTTCTCTCCCTCTGCAAGTCCAACGCACCACTGTATCCCACGTTTTAAAGACAACCCAGCTTGTTCACGGTCATCCAGGAAGCTAATGGTGGAATTAAGAATTAAATTTGGAGAATTTCGAGGGTTTTTGCTGTCTTCCTGAGAGCCCTTGCCCATGTACCAAAGGTAGGCAGACTGCTGATGTCACTGATTTCATGATTGGCATGCCATTTGGAGGGAGAGGAGATGGAAACTGCAGGTGGAAGCCAGGCAGGAAACATCTCCCAGTCAGCTCTCCCTGCTCCCACCTGAAATGGGAAAGCAGGATGAGTCTGATTCCTCTGATGGCCTCCCGAATCTTGGCTACCAGCTTGTTTTTGTTCAGAGCAACTGTTCAGCTTTGTTCTTACTTTGTGTCACATGGGGATCTAATTGCTCACTGGCATAGAGAAACTGAGTGTTTCCACTTTGATGCATCCATCTGTGTTGACCTGCCAATGTATTTATTTATCAGCATATTTGCAAAAAAGAATGAATGCAAAAGAAAGCATAGCAGAGGAAACATTCAGGAATGGGCAGTGGAGGGATGCAGAATTATACTATTCTCTCTTATCAGGCCAGGGATTTTGATGTGAGGCAAGAGTGCTTTCAGAGTGGTCAGGATCAGCCAGAAGAAGGGGTTGTCTTGGAGATGTGCCACTTTGAATGATCAAAGGGACCTAGAGTTTTCTCCAGATTCACAGTGAAGCTTGATGCTACTGGGATACAGTAGGATGGGACAGAGAGAACTATGGAGCAGAAGAGATAGGGAGGTACAGACGGACTGTTATTTCCCAATGCCCATCTGAGTGGAGACTGATAAGGGACTCCGTGGGGAAAAGGAAGAAGTGTTTTGGGTATTCCTTTGAACTCTAGTTAGGTCTGTCTAACTGCTGAAAGACTTTCTCCGACTCTACTTTCATGCCCTCCCAGGTGTTATGGGCATAATGAGGTGTAGAGATACAACTCTAAATTTCTACATGCTGATGTAGGCATGGAAACCAAGACTGTTTCAGCCAAAGTGGACCTGAAGATCTATGGAGTGGAGCCTGCTTGGCATTACTGAGTGCCTGCTGTGTGCTGGCCTCACATCATGCTGTGGAAGCATGGAAAGCAATCTCCTGGGGCAGCAGAAGATTGCACTTCAGTTAAGCCAGTAGCCTGGGAAAAGCTTCTCCCAAATGCATCCTCTACAGTTCTCCAGAGTCTAGGGTAAGGTTGTTTACAGTAGCAAGGCTGGAGGAAGCTAGAAAATATGCTGTAAAATCTTATTTATATAGATAACTATGTAGTAGTATATTTTGTTTGTGAAATTTCTGTATGCATCCAGAATATGGAGTAATTGTTCAATTATTTATTGTGTATGAAGTAAATTAAGTCCCATAAATCAAGTCCCAAATTGCATTTGGCTCTTCAAATATAATTATTTATAAGTTACTGTTAATCAATATTAGCCGTTCAAATATAATTATTTATAAGTTACGGTTGATCAATATTAGCTGTCATTTGTATTTTATAGGTTCTAGAGCTTATGAAACATTTTTGTGTACAGAATCACATTTAGTTCAGCAAGCCTGAGAAATAGGGATTGTTATCCACACTTTATGGATGAGAAGGGTGAGGGGTGAGAAATAGCCAAAACCACATAGCTGTCAAGATGCAGAACTGGAATTTTAGCCCTATGTTTCTTACTGTAAACCTGGCATTCTTTCCATGATAATAAATTCTCCCTTGACTAGCTGGATAGGGAAGACTTTCTGGGCAAGGAATTGGTGGCTCAGAGCTTAGGGCATCTCTCTACCTTCTATTTCCTTCTTCCTGTCATGGTGATTTTTTTTTTTTTTTTTAAAAGGATCCGAACCCGCGGCCTTGGTGTTATCAGCACTGCACTCTACCAAGTGAGCCACGGGCCGGCCTGTCATGGTGATTTGAAGACATTCAGGACAAAGGTTCAGGATTGTGGGAGTGGAGAATGAGAGCATAGTGTATTCCATTTGTAGCCACATCAGTTTCCTCATTCATTTAATAAGCGTTTACTAAATACCTGCTCTATGCCAGGTACTGAGTTAGGCACTGGGGTACAGTGGGTTATGAATAAGGCAGATACAGACTCTGCCCCATGAGCCCTAGAGCCTCATGGGGGAGACAGGTATTCAGTGGGTCCTTATTCACTTTACTGAATGTTATGAAGACATACACTGGGCACCTTTAGATAGTATGGGTGTCAAAACAGGAAGACTCAACCTAGGGGTGTAGAGCCTCATGGGGGAGACAGGTATTCAGTGGGTCCTTATTCACTTTACTGAATGTTATGAGACATACACTGGGCACCTTTAGATAGTATGGGTGTCAAAACAGGAAGACTCAACCTAGGGGTGTCTGGAAAGGCTTTCTGGAGAGTGTACTGCTAAAGCTGAGAGTGGAATTAGCTAAGCAAAGCTCTAGGTCATATGGGATGTGGTACTTTTGAGGAACTGAAAGAAGGCTAGTTGAAGGTGGGTTGGGACCAGATTATTCAGGGAATGGAAGAATTTCAGTCTTCAACCTAGGAGCAATGGAAAGCAATTGAAGGATTTTTAGTAGCGCTGTGACATGATCAGATTTGAATTCTCAAAGTACTGTTTTAACTGCACTGTAGGGACTATGTGTGCAGGTTTTGGACCTAGTGAGTTTGAGGTGGCTGTGTGACTGAGGTGGGCAGCCATCCAAGTGACTGAGTGACATCTGAGTAACTGACGTGGGCAGCCATAGCTCAGGAGAAAGTCTGGGGCTCACAGGCAGATGGGAGATGATTCGGCATGAGTGAAACTAAGAGAGTGGATGAAGTCTATCTGGGGAGAAGGTAGAGAAGGGAGAAAAGACATTCATTCATTCTACAAACGTTTATTGCTTGTGATGTGCCAGACAGTGTTCTAGGCATCTGGGCTGCAGAATAAAAAAGACAAAGATCCCTCCTCTGTGGCGCCTGCATTCCAGTAAGTAATTGTGTGTGTGTGTGTGGGGGGGAAGAGTAAGACAATAAACAATAGATTTATAAAAATAAATATGTACTTATAAAGTAGGTTGCAGAAAGACAAAGTAAAGGAGAGTGAAGGGATTGGGAACCCGGGTGGGGGTTGGATTGTAATTTTAAAAGGGATGACCAGGGTATCTCACTGAGAGAGCAGGGAGAGAGCCCCATCGAAGAGCCTTTCCTGCAGCAGGAGTGGCCAGGGCTAAGGCTCTGGGGAGTGTGGGAAATAGCACAGAAGCCCCCTGTCCAGAGCCAGGAGATGAGGTCAGACAGATAATAGGAGGTGTGAGCACAGACAGCCTCATGAGCTTTGGGTTTTACTCTAAGATGGGGACCAATGGAAGGTATGAAGAGGAAGGTGACATGATGTGACAAGTAAAAAGGACCACTCTCATTGCTGTGTTAGGAGCAGACTGTCAAGGGCAAGGTGGGAGAGGATCCCACAGTCATCCACGTGAGAGGTGATGGTAGTTTATACCTGGGTGGTAGCAATGGAGGTAGGGAGAAGTGGTTGGATTCTGGGCCTGAGATCTAGACACAATTTAGGCTTGCTGAATTAAGTACAATAGAATTTACCTAACATAGTCACAATGGCAGATAATAGAAATATTTTTTTCTTTTTTTTGGTGGCTGGCTGGTACAGGGATCCAAACCTGTGACCTTGGTTTTATAAGGCTATGCTCTAACCAACTAAGGAGCTAACCGGCCAGCCCTAGAAATAGTTTTGTTTTAAAGCCTTTAAATGACCTAATAGGGGAGATAAAACCAAAACACTTGAGACAATAATATGAGGAGGAATAACACTGTCACCAAATTGTATAGCTATAAATGCTATATAACATTGTACCTGCTATATGCTATATTAAAACCTTTATATTAGGTTGACTGTTTTGCAGTTTAATATGGTTCAACTGAATATTTAATTTAATCATCATAACTGCCTTGTAAATAGAGTATTATTCCCATTTTACAGATAAGGTGATAGAGTTTGGACGTGTTGTACCCCCATAACTCATGTGGAAATATCCCCAATGTGGCAGTGTTGGGGGCTGTTTGAATCATGGGGGCAGATCCCTCATGAACGGATTAATGCTATCCCTGGGGGTTGGGGGTCGTGAGTGAGTTCTCGCTCTATTAGTTCCTGCAAGAGCTGGTTGTTTAAAAGATCCTGGTACCTTCCTTCTCTCTCTCTTGCTTCCTCTCGCCATGTGATCTGCTTGTACCCACCAGCTGCCTGCTGCTTTCTGCCATGAGTAGAAGCATCCCGAGGCCTGTGCCAGATGCAGCTGTCCCAGAATCGTGAGCCAAATAAACCTCTGTTCTTTATAAATTACTCAGTCTCAGGTATTCTGTTATAGCAACACATAAGGAAATTGAAGATCAGGAAGATTTAGTAGACAATAAGTGGTTGTGAGGAAAATATAATAAAGGGTATAATGAAGGACTGATTGGTATCATTTACATAATAAGTATTATTATAAATATTATACTAGTCTATTCAAGAGAGATGTGTGTGGGCTAGAATCATTCAGGGAGCTTTAAGAAACAGAAACCTGAGTTATCCTGTGAGAAAAGGCTAGACTTCATTGATTTTTAGAAGTGAAAAGGAGAGAAAAGGACATTCCAAACAGAGGGAAATGCCCTGGCAAAGTCACAGTGTTGGGATAGAAATTAAAGGATTAGAGGGAGAGTGGTGGACCAGCTCGGTTAAATTTAGGGGTTTATCTGCTGTGTTAATGTCCTAGGGTTGCCGTAACAAATTACTACAAATTCGGTGGCTTAAAACAACAGCAATTTATCCTGTCATAGTGTTGGAGGGTAGAAGTCCAAGATCAAGGTGTCAGCAGGGTCTTGCTCTCTGTAAAGGCTCCAGGGGAGTGTCTGTTCCACGCCGTTTTCTTAGCTTCTGGTGTTGCTGCAGCCCTTGGCCTTCCTTGCTTTGTTGATGCATCACTCCAGTCTCTGCCTCTGTGTCTCTTCTCTTCTCATAAGGACACCAGTCATTCTGGATTAGGGCTTGCCCTAATTCTGTATAACCTCATCTTGATTACATATGCAAGTTTCTATTTCTATATAAGGTCACATTCACAGGTACTGAGGGTTAAAACTTCAACATATGTTTTTGGAAGGCACAATTCAGCCTGCAACACCAAATAGTGGGTGATTAATTACTATTTCTTGAATGAATAAATGAATAACATGTGGTTGGATATAGAGTGTGAACTTGGTTAAATGACATTATTGACAGTCTAAAATGTCAGGTGGTGGAGTTTGGATAATGCTTTACTCAGGGTATTAAAGGTTGTTAAAATGATGAATCAGTTTATAGGGCCAGGCAGTGGAGAGTTATAGTTTACAGTTTGAAACTTAAGAACTTTAGGTCTTCAATCTTTCTATAGATGTCCCTGGATTTTTGTCCCTCTATTCTATAAAAAAAAGACTGTTAAAAATACCAGTTGCCAGCTTGGTACACCCAAATAGCAAGTCTGTGGTCTCAGAACAGAGATTATTTTTCTTGCATTAAAGTCTTTGGAAGTAGCAGTAAAGGACCCAGGAAAACAAACTTGGAAAAAGCCAGTGGTAAGACCAGAATGAATGTGGTGTCCTTTTCCATAACAGAGGAGCCTAAAGATAGCCTCCATGATTATATATGAACATGGATAGCTTCCTCAGGTTTTTCACAAACTTGACCCATTACATTTCTTACTTTTTCACAACCTCATTAGAAGGGCTGATATTTTGGCTCAGGAGTAAGACCACATCTGCAATGAACAAGTCCTGGAGGCTCTTTTCTCCTTAAGTGTCTCTTGCCAGTCTCCCAGTGGCAGGTGCAGGTACCATGCTGGCAGGTACTAATCAGCTATAAACAGCATGCCTTGCAGATTCAGCCTCTTTAGAAACACCAGGCACTCACAGACATATGGTGGTCTACACTTCTGAATGTCTGTTATGGGCTTACTTGTGTCTTCCTAAAAGATATATGGAAGTCTTAGCTCCCAGGAACTCAGAATGGGACCTTGTTTGGAAATTGGGCCTTTGCAGATGTAATCAAGTTAAGAGGAGGTCATTAGGGTGGGCCCTCATCTAATATGACTGGTGTCTGTATAAGAAGAAGGAAATTTGGGCATCGACACAGAGAATGCCACATGAAGAGAGGGACACCTGGGGAGAACGCCATGTGATGACAGAGGCAGATTGGAGTGATGCAGCTGCAAGCCAAGGATTGCCAGCAAACATCAGAAACTAGAAGAGGTCAGGAAGGATTCTTCCCTACAGGTTTTAGAGGGAGCATGGCCCTGCCTACACCTTAATTTCAGACTTGTTGCTGCCAGAATTTTGAGGGAATAAATTTCTGTTATCTTCAGCCACCTGGTATGTGGTATTTTGTTACAGCAGCCCAGGGAAGCTAATACACTGTCCCTTTCATCAAAGTTTACCTGTCTTACTTAAGTTTCGTTTTCTTATGTTACTGTATACTACTGGGTTAACTTAGCAAACTGATTATTTATTTTTTATTTTTTTCCTTTTTGTCTTTTTTTGTGACCGGTAACGGGATCGCAACCCTCAGTGTCGCGCCCGCACTGCAACCGGCAACGGGATTGCAACCCTCGGTGTTGTGCCCGCACCGCGCTCAACCAGTGAGCGGACCGGTCTCTATATGGGATCCGAACCCTCAGCGGGAGCCCCGCCGTGCTCCCAACCGCTGCACTCTACGGAGTGCGCCACCGGGCTGGCCCGCAAACTGATTATTATTAAAGTATTTACAGCTGTTTATGTCATAATAGCGTGCGGGGTGGGGTGGGGTGGGGTGGTGCTGGGCACTGCATGTTCTGTAAAGGGACCTTGTCTGGCAGGTCACCCTCTTATGTAGGAATTGAGGAGAGTTTAATGAGGGGACACTACAAAGATGTGGACAGGAGTAAGGAAACCAACAGGGACGGTGAGGGGTGGCTACTACTAACTAGGGCTAGTAACAGTGATGCCATGACTCTCTGGGCCTGAAGGAGGCAGAGGGAGGGGAGAGTTCCCAGAGCCAGGAGAGTGGTGGCTGTGGGTGCAGGAGATGATTGCCTAAGAGGATTTGCAGCCTACGGTAGAGGCGTGTGACCATGGTCACTGTCAGGGATGGACCTACGGGGATAGATACTTGATCTTACCCTCCTTTTGTTTTCTGATTTCTGCTTGGCTCACCCACCAGAAGCTGGAGAGTAAGAACCTGTGGATGCAGTCTATAAATATAGTTCAGCCTCTCTGGGGTACAAAGAAGGGAAGAGAAGAGGGGGGATCCCAGGAGGGGCTGGGGATGGGGAGTATGTACTGACAGTGTGTCAGACAGGAGGATAACTGAGGTGACAGTGAAGATAATGTTCTGGAAATTTGGCATGTCAAGAAGCTATTGAAGTAACCCAGAAGAGAGTTCATAAATACATTAATTATGGCGGAATCAAGGTATTGGCTACCCCTTCCCAACTTTGATTTAACTCTCCAAGGATATATCTACTATGAAAAGTCCCTCTTTCTTGCCTACTTGTATTTTGGTGGCACTTTTTATTTCGGAAAATGGCTGTCTCTTAATGCTGAGTCCTAAGGTCGATTCTTTTAATGCTTATGGGGCATTAAAAGTTGGGGCAGAGATGGAGGGACAGAAACTTAAAAACGGAACAGACAGTGGTGGTCTTGTTGGCTTGGAGGCAAGGATTGCCAGAAGAAAGATATTGACTAGGAATGATGTTAGGAAGAAGGAATCATGTGTTAAAAGAAAAGAGGTGAGGTGGATTCCAGTTAGTGGAGAGAAAGAGTTAGAGAAAGACTTGGAAGGATGACCTAGACTCAATCTTGAGGGAGAGAGATGAGTACAAGGAATTGAGTGCGATAATCAGAGAGAACAAAAGAGTATTTTCCTTACAGGACTGTGGTAAGTAGCAAGTAAGTCAGTGCATGGGAAAGTGCTCTTGAGATATAAAGTGCTATATATATATATATATATATATATATGTATATACATATATGTATATATATATAGTGTATAACAACAACAGCAGCAATTACAATGATAACAGCCATCTAGTTTGGGGTGTAGGGAGATGTCTGAACAGTTTCAGCTAACCCGATGGACTGTGTATGACCACTGTATTAGTCCATTTCTGGTGCTTATAACAGAACACCTGAAACTGGGTATTTTATAAAGAAATTAAATTTATTTCTTATAGTTTTGGAGGCTGGGAAGTCCACAGTCCAGGGAACCCATCTGGTGAGGGCCTTCTGGGTAGCTACTCTCTACAGCAATGCAAATTATCACTTGGCGAGAATTGCCCCTTATAAAGCTACTAGTCCATGATAACTCATTACTCCATGAATGGGTTAATCCATTCATGATGGCACAGTCCTCATGATCCAATCACTTCTCAAGGGCTCCACCTTTCAAATATCGTAATCAGATTTCCCACCCTCCTAACACTGTTACAGTGGGGATCAAGTTTCCAACACATGAACTTATGGGGAACACATTTGACCCATAGCAACTACTCATTGTCAGTACCACCCGTAATAAAGAAAAGGGATTTTATTTCCTCAAGTACAGGTAGAGGAACCAGGATATGAAGTAGGTTAGAAAAGAAATTAGGCACATTCATGGAGGGGAAAAGTTTTCAACTTCAGCTTTGCCAAACTCCTGAATTTGTTCCCTGCTTAATTCATCCCTCAAGAACGTGATAGTTGTCTGCACTGCACTGACTGGCCATAAGGACATGCTCTGTGTCTCTCATGGGCAAGTGTACAGGCAAGTGTATGGAGGAGAGCTGGGGGCCAGAAGTCTGCTCCTAAGGAGAGATCCTGTTTAATTTCTCTGGTGTGGCCATAGCAATAACAGGTAGCAATCTCAGTGAGCTTTCATAATCCCATGACTCCCCATCCTCCTCCTTTAGCTCCCAAGGGGAACAACTCTGGTTCTTTACTTCCTCTTGGACAAAGCTTCCCTCTTCTTTACATAGTCTTTAAATGTAGCTTTTTTTTTTTTTTTTTTTTTTTTCTGAACTGTGAGGGGATCGCAACCCTCGGCACGGTGTTGTCTGCACCACACTCAGCCAGCGAGTGCACCGGCCATGCCTATATAGGATCTGAACCTGCAGCCTCGGCGCTACCAGCGCCGCCCTCTCCCAAGTGAGCCACGGGGCCGGCCCAAATGTAGCTTTTCTCAAAGATTTTTCTTCCCATCTTTTCTTGCTCAGGTTCTCTTTCTGAGGGGTCTCACATATATTCACCTCTAAATTTCTTGTGGCTAACACACATTTCCAGTGGTCTCCTGGCTATCTTCCCATGCATTTCTCATCATTAACTGAAACTTACCACATTTAATTTAGCACCCCCCGTACTGCTCCTCTTGCCATATTTGCGTATGGCAGCTATCAGGACGTCTACCCTTGTCACTTGGGCCGAAAACCTCAGTCATCTTCCATTGCTTGTTCTTCATTCTTTCTAGACCCCAGTATCTCTTGACATCCAAATAATCAATTGTCAAGTTCTATCGTTTCTTCCTTTGAGCTTCCTTCCCAACCCATACCTGATTCCCCTATAATTAAAGTATTTATTGACTCTTCTGTGTTATGTCAATAGCTTCTTGACATGCCAAATTTCCAGCACATTTTCTTCCTTGTCACATGAGTTTTCTTCTGTCTGACACAGGTCATCAGATAGTTTTACCCCCTCAAATCTTCAGTGGCTCCCTGTTGCCCAAGGTATCTGGTTCAATTCCTGGTCATGGCATTAAGACCCTCTAGAACTTAGCACCAGCCTACCTTCCCACCTTCCACATGCACTGTGCCTGTCTCTGCACTGTCACACAGCACATGGCAAGAATGCGCTACCCTGAACCAGCCATTCATACCTCCATGTTTTTGCTTATGCTAGTTGCAGAATCTTCCTCACTTCCATTCAAATCCAACTCCCGATATAGCTTTCCGTGAGCCACCTAGTTGGAATTAATCATTCCCTAGTTTGTCTTTCCATAATATTTTGCTTATTTCTCTACTAGAACACTTATTTTTACTCTGCTTTATATTGTAGTTAGTTGCCTTCCCTCCAAATTGTAAGCTCCTTGAGGAAAGCCACTGAATTCTATTCACTTCTGTATCCTGCAAACTCCATCACATAGGGGTTTACACACATTAGTTTCTCAAAAATGTTAGCAAATGAATGAATACTATTTACATTTTACAGTGTGGGTAATTGGGAGGCTGGCCTTGAAGTATGCATCATAGCTTCATAATTTCTGGTCTTTCTTCACCATAGCCAAAAGTTCAAAAGAAGAGTCTAGTGATTGGGGAAGTAGCCTATGGGGGTCTGAAACAGAAGCGCAGCTGCACTCTCCTTCCATTTGCTCCTGTGGTTTTTGTCTCTTGGCCTTGGCTTGCAATTTCAGTTGGAAACTTGAAACACAACCAAAATGTTTCCTTCTGTGTCACCTAATAATAAGGCTTTCTAAACCCTTCATTTTCACTCAGACATTTCTCTTGAAAATCAATTCTGCTACAAAGTGGGGTAATTCAACTGCCACCCATGCGAATGTAGTTGTGAGGATGACTTTAAATGGGACAGTTTTAGACACTCCAATATATCAGCAAGTTGAAAGTTTAATTCATTTAAAAAATGTAAATAAATGCAGCTGCAGCTGGCTTTACAAACAGTAAAAGTGAGATCGTGGTGCTAAACCAAGTGAGAAGATGCTTTGAATTGAGAGAGACACCAGCCTTGAGGATAACTTAAGGAACATTAATAAATATATTTAGAAAACTCATGCAGCAAAATCCATACTTCCAGCTCATCTTTTTGCACTCTGTGAGCTAGCAGAATTCATAATGACAGCTTAAGAACCACAAACAAAAAACTGTCTGCTTACCCAAACCAATTATAAGGTGAGAAAAGGAAGTCATGTGCATTAAACCTGCATGTTGAAATTCTCCATTACTACACTTAAAATAAGTATATAATTTTATATTTCTCAACACAGTCTTTTTATTAAGTTAAACAATGTTCAACTTTCAAAAAGCAGATTTCCAGAAATCAGCTTAAAAATTTGTTTGAAAATATAATGCATATTCTCATAAATATGCCATTATAAATGCAGCTAAGTACCTAGCCTAACCCACTAAAGCCACATAAACTCATAACATTAACACCATATTGTGTATTTGCAAGAAAATTTAGTAAAAAAAAAAAAAAAAAAAAAAAAAATTCCATTGCAATATTAGCATTTATGTAAGTAATTTAATCTCCCATCTTTGAAATTTGTTAGGAAAGATTTTCATTTTTACTAAATGATGGTGCCTGTGGAAAAGCAGATTTAATTAAAGGATGAAAATATAGATGAGTACTGTGGTGGAGATTTTGAAGGGAAATTGGGATGCTTTCCAGGGCTTTCTAATTTGATGCTACTGGTTCTTTATGACATTAAATCTCACTTCCAAATGTATGGACTTCCTTCTTCCTCATATGGATGTATCACTGGCACTACTTTAAATTTATCATTTATGATTAGGGTCATTTTTCTTTGGCTTACAAATGGGAAAAAAAGGGGACAGAAAGGAGGGACATTTTCCTGAGATAACTGAATAATAGATGAGAGGAAAGAGAGAGAAAAGGCTCTTAAAAAGGGTGTGTGTTCATAGGAAAAATGAATTTCCTGTGCTGGTTAAACTGAGCTGAGGCAGCAAAAATGCATGCCCTGGTTCTGTTTTGGCCAGAATCTTTCCAGATGTTTGAAAATACCACAAACATTCTAGCTTCTGTGCATCATAAGCTCATGTTTTCCTTTTTGAAATTCATACCTTTTCTTCTCTGCCTATCTAAATTCCACCTATTTGTAGAAACAATGTATTGGGTGTCATTCTGCTTATGATAAATTTAGGTGCATGTTTTTGAGGCCCTAACAACCATATTTTACCACCTGACCCTGCCTCCCTAGCCACACTTGATTGGACTGAGTACATATGACTCAAGTGGAATGGTCAAATTCTTTGGTGTAGGCAGAGTCAGAAAGACCAACCAGGGGATGAGAGAGGGTTGGGGCTTTAAGCCATTTGATATCAGCCTGACCTCCTGACCTCTGGGGAGGGGAGAGAGACTGGGAATTGAGTTCAATCATGTGGCCATGATTCATTCAATTATGCCTGCATAGTGAAACCCTAATAGAAACTCTGTGAAAGAAAAAACCCCAGCGCAAAGGAAACACACCAGGAGACAGGGACTCAACCGAAGTGTATCAGGCAGGCAAAATGAACAAGCAGGCTGCCCTCTGGAGAGTGGGGGCAGCAGCAGGGAGAGTCGGGTGGGCCTTTTATATCCCGTTGGGCTGAGCTGGACTGTTCTTCCCTATAGGTGGAGAAATTCGTGCGCACGGGAAGGGGATGTGGTAGTGAGGAAGAAGTGGGGGGGGTCTTTGTTCTCAGAAAATGTGCTGTTCTAGGGACCTGAAACTTTCTGCAGCCATTTTTGGACTGGCATTGGTCATAACATAATTGGCTAACACTCTGGACACCCAAGTTTGGTGGAGCTTCCTGGCTGGTGCTGGGAGGGTGACGTGCCCTGATTCCACAGAGAGAGGGCACAGGAGCTCTGCATTTGGGACCCTCAGGCCTTGCCCTGTGTGTGTCTCCATTTGGCTGGTTCTGATTTATAAAAGATATAAACTGTAGTCATAAGTAAAGCACTTTCCTGAATTCTGTGAGTCAACCTAACAAATTACTGTACCTGGGCAGGGGAGAGGGGTCATGAAACCCTTGAATTTGTAGCTAGGTGGTCAGAAGTTTTAATTATAATTCTGCATTCTATGGGATCAGATTTTAGGTCGGACTTTTTAGCTAGATTGGTTCTGTGGCTGTAAAGAAACGAGGTTCTTTTTGTACTGTTACAGAAGTTTCCTGTGCTGTTATGTGATGGTTCTCAGACTATGACATTACCAGAGATATTAAAGCCCCCAAGTTTGTAGTTTTCTTTCTGTGAACTCACCAGTGCATTCAGCAGTAGCTATTCCATCCAGAGTCTTTATACTCATTCTCGCCAAAATGGTCACTTGCAGCCATCACTTGGTCTCCATAGTGAGAAGGAACCCTTTCCTTCCATAAGCACTTCATACCCAGCTGCCAGTGGTGGTAATAAGTAACTATTTGCTACTGAGTCTTGTGGCCTACCACTATCCCATTTTCTACTGGCATTGAGGTAATCACTTCATTCAAGCCAAGTCAGCTCAGATAACCAATACCAGCTCCTATGAGTCAGTTTCCTGGGGCTATTTTAAGAGCTAAGCATTAGTTTATTCAGGGAAGCAAAAACTATTCTAGATTTTTTAAACAGAGAATTTAATACAGGGAATTGGTAACAAAAGTCTTGGAACAGTGGAAGTACTAAAAGGGGAAGGCAAAATCACTCAGAGATTGGTAATTTTGGGAAGCCACCCCACCTCCAGGGCTGGATGTCCAGAAGAGGACAGGGTGCTGCCTGGAGCCCACGGCTGCTGTGTGGCTGAGCTGAGCTGCTGAGCTGGGCTGCCAGAGCTCCCACTTAGTCTCGCCACTGCTGCTGCCACCACCACCATTATTGCTTTTGTCAATGGCTGTCCCTGCCCTGTTGCTATTGCTGTTGTCACCACTAGAATCAGGAAAAAACATGGCTTCTCCCTGCCTCTTCCTTTCTGGTCTCCTGCCAGTGCCTTTCATTAGCAGAATAAGCTGGCAAGGGAGTCTAGAATATGTCGTCTTCAGGCTTCCAGCCCTGGTAGAGAAGGGGAAGTGGGGTGAGGCTAGTGTTAGCTGGGAGGCAGATTTCTTATGGCACAGACTTGGAGGTCCCTCCTCAGGCAAGCCTTCCTGGCCACCCAGAGCAGGGCAGAGCAAGCCGTGCTCACTCTCAAAGCTTTCTGCACTTTCTCCACATAGGACTTCTTACAGTTTGGTATTACATATTACATTGTATTTGTATGCAGCTATATGTATAGTTTATATTTCTTCCTTTGAGGAAAATGGAGACAGACCGGTCAGGCTCCCTCACCTCATACCTGGCTGAGCATAACTCATACATTCTATTTGTGCTTATGTTGTAAACATCAGAATACATTGTCGTTATTTTTGCTTTAAATAGTCAACTATCTCATAAAGATATTCAAATAATGAGTAAAACATACATTTACTCTGGTAGGCAGAATTTACAGATGGTCCCCAGGAGTCCTGCCCCCTGGTGGACATGTCTTGTAATAATCCACTCCCCTTGAGTGTGTGTGGGACTTGTGAGTATGATGGGATTTCACTCTGTGATTAGGTTACTAATCAGTTTGACCTTGAGTAATCAAAAGGGAGAATATCCTGGGTAGGCCTGACCTAATCAGGTGAGCCCTTTTAAAGATGGTCTAGAGGTCAAAGACAGAAATAGAAAGAGATTATCCTGCTGATCTTGAAGAAGCAAACAACCATGTTGTGAACTGTCTATGGAGGGGCCTGTGTGGTAAGGTCCCAATGGCAGTCTCTAGGAGCTGAGAGTGGTCCCCACCTCACAGCTAGAAACAGGTGCTTCACTCCTACAACCTTGATTTCAGTCTGATGAGACCATGAGCAGAGGACCCAGCTAACATATACCCAGACTCCTGACCTATGGAAGCTTTGAGATAATAAATGGGTGTTGTTTTAAGCTACTAATTTTGTAGTAATTTTTTATGCAGCAATAGAGAAATAACACATTTACCTGCATGTTTTCCATTCTGGTGCTTTTTATTCTGGTGTGTAGATCCAGACCTCCGCATAATTTGCCTTCTGCCTAAAGGACTTCTTTCACATTTCTTGTAGTGCAGATTGCTGGTGGTGAATTCATTTATACCCCTGAGCTAGAAAGAATTGAAGGCTCCACAGGGATGAATTTGTTTCATTTTTGTATGTCTGCTAAAATTTTTATTTCATGTTCATTTTTTGAAATATATTCTAGCTGGGCAAAGAAGTCTAGATTGAGTTTTTTGAGTACTTTAAAAATTTTTTTCTCTCTGTCTTATAGCTTTTGCTGTATCCAAAGAAAGGCCTGATGCCTCTTTTGTCTTTGTTTATCTTATGTGGTGTATCTTCTTTCTCTGGTTGTTTAAGATTTTCTCTCTCTCTCTCTTTTTTTTTGGTGGCTGGCCAGTGCAGGGATCAAACCCTGGACCTTGGTGTTAAAAGCACCACACTCCTACCATCTGAGCTAACCAGCCAGCCCTAAGATTTTCTTTTCACCACTGGTTTTGAGCAATTCGGTTATGTTGTGCATTTGTGTGGTTTTCTTCATGTTTCTTGTGCTTAGTGTTCATTTAGTTTCTTGGATCTGTAGGGTTTACAGTTTTCATTAAGTTTGGAAAAATTTCTTTAAATACTTTCTCTCTTCATCTCTTTCCTCTTTCTTTTTTTTTTTTTTTTGAGGATTTATTTATTTATTTAAAAAATTTTATTAATATTATTTTTTACATTCTAGGATGTTGCAGAGCAGTTGGGAGGGAGGCGAAGGGGGAAAGGGAAGGAAATGGGATGGAAGGAGGAGGAAGGGGGAGGAGTGGGATTGAAGACTGTGTTACCCCCTCACATTCCCACAGGGGAGACCGGGGGGGCTTCTAGCAGTGGCTTTGTCATTGCCAGGCTGGGTGCAGATGTCAGGGGGGTGTAGCAAAAGCCCTCTCTTCCCACCTCCCCAGCTCGGTAACCTGGGGCCCTTCTTGGTGCGGCTTGGTGGTCTTTGTTGGGCTGGCTGCAGGGTGTGGGAAGGCGTGGCTGAGGCACTTGGCCCCCACCCTTGGGACAGTTGTGGGTGTCCAGGGACATTGCTGAGGCCCCCGGCCCTCCCCGCTTTCTGGCTTGGTAGCCCCGGGGGCTTCCAGTCCTTATCAGTGTTATAGGTTCTTTGGTGAAATGAGACCTTTACTAATTAATATCAAACTTTGTCTCTGGTTGCGGGTACTTTGTTTTTTCTTTCAGTTCTGTGTTGGGTTATTTGCTGTTCCCACCACTCAAACTCTGCACTGGAACTAATTTCTAAAAATTACTTCTAAAAGGGGGAACTTCCTGTGGGGACCAGCACTTGAATCCTGTGGTTGAGCTAAGTTGATGCTTTGCTGCTGATTCGCTGGGGAAGGCTTTTTGTGCAGCTCAGGTTTTAATGGTTGACTTTATAGGTACTTCTGGTTCTAGTGAAATCTGGTGTACCAAGATTGTGTAGAAACTCTGGTCTGGGCCTAAGCGTTTTCATCAAACTGTACCTCATGCAATTCTATGTTCCTGACCAGTCTCCTCTGAGTGGTCCTGCACCGATTGGGGTGCAGATCAGCTGTCCTTGCTGTGCCCCAGTGTTCCCCCGGTGGGCATGTCTTCCCCACCACCCATGCTGCAAACACTTCCGATGGGATGGGCTGTGTGTCAGTCCCTTGCAATGACTCTCTGGCCTCTGAGTGGCTCCTTTTTTTCAGTTGTTGTAGCTTCTCAGTCCTATGTGGGTCCACAGGAACCGTTAGTGGTCTTGCTGGCCTGTGGGCCACCAAGGCCCTCTTCCCTGCCACCTCCAAGCAACTTCATCTGAAAAGCACAGCTGTGGCTTTTTGCCACTCCTGCTCTATGCGCTCAGCAGCTTCATCCTGGAGAAGGCTGCTCTGTGCACTCACCAGCTCCAGCCTGGAAGTGGCCGGGATTTGAAACAGTCAGAGTGGTTTTTTTCTTTCTCTCCTCATGGCTTCTCTCACATTTATGCACCCCGTAGGTCTCTCCTCCTCTTCCCCTGAGCTCTAGTGGCACCAGCTTGGCTGTCGTTGCTTTTTAATAGTTGTAAATTGGTTGATTTGTCGGAGAGAGTGACACTGGGGACCATCTATTCTGCCATCTTGACTGGAAGTCTCTTTTGGATTCCACTTTTTTGGCTGCTTGAAGTTGTGTACAGCCACTTTGCTCTGTCTTCATGTTAATGAATCTTTTCTTCTGCAATTTCAAATCTACTATAAATCCCATCCAGTGTATTTTTAGTCTTAACCACCATAGTTTTCATTTATAGATTTTCTTTTTTTTTTTTTCCTTTTTGTCTTTTTTCGTGACCGGTAACGGGATCACAACCCTCGGTGTTGCGCCTGTACCGCGACCAGCAATATCCTTTTTGTCTTTTTTCGTGACCGGTAACGGGATCACAACCCTTGGTGTCGCGCCTGTACTGCGACCAGCAACGGGATCGCAACCCTCGGTGTTGCACCCGTACCGCGACCGGCAACAGGATCGCAACCCTTGGTGTCGTGCCCGCACCGCGCTCAACCAGTGAGCGGACCGGTCTCTATATGGGATCCGAACCCTCGTCGGGAGTACCGCCACGCTCTCAAGCGCCGCACTCTACTGAGTGCGCCACCGGGCCGGCCCGCATTTATAGATTTTCAGTTAGAATCTTTGTTATATCTTCCATGTATATACTTAACATGCTTAATATTTTCTCTAGCTTCTTGATCATATGGAGTACAGATATGTGTTAATATTTGTTAGGTGAGACCAGAGCAGCATTTAATCTAGGGAAAATATTCTCCAGTACTGACACAAAACCCTACTGCATACTCTACTGATGTACTGTGAATATGAGGATTTCACTCTGGCTGGTGAGAACAGGAACTATTCCTGTCACTGTGTGACCTTCAGAGATTGTTCTTTATAAGCCTTTCATGTGATTCTTTTCCCAGCCTTTGTTTCCTCGTACAGGAGCTGATCAGTACACCCAGCTAGAGACTGCAGGTGGGCCTCTGGAGATGTCTTGAGCTCTCTGTGCAGCCCTGTCATCTTTGGTACTCTGTGCTGTGAACATCAGCTACCTTGGCCTTCTTGTGTTCCCATATCTGTATCCTTAACTCAGGGAGACCCTGAGGCTTCACCTGGGTTCTCCTTTCTCCTTTCTGTGCCTAGATTGGAAACTCTCTTAAAGCAGTAAGGTGAGCAAATGTAGGACTCATGTTTGTTTTCTGCTTCTCAGGGATCACTGTCCTTAGTTTCCTTATGTCCAGTGTCTCAAAAACCATTGTTTGGTACATGTTGTCTGTTTTTTAAGTTGGTTGAAACAGAAGGTAAATCTAGTCCCTGTTGCTCCATCTTAACTGGAAGTGGAAGTCAAGTAATCTACAGTTATTTTTTATTTTTTACTACCGTATTTAAACTGATATTTCCTAATCTATCAACTTCATAAATGAAATGGTGCTTTAACTCTTCCTATGAAATATAAAAACATTTGTACCCCGATGCTGACTACTCCTTCTATGTTATGGTTTTTGGCACATTCTGAAATTTTTTTCCCAATATGTTAACATCACATTATTACTATTTTAAAGTTGTGTAGCTCTTCTTCCAAGATTTATAATGATTTTATCATGTTTTGTAGCTGTAATGATTGTGTCTTAAGATTTATTCTTATATTTAACTGAATTTAGTTCATTACTAGTTTTTTAATATATATTTTAGCTTCTCCATCTATGAATTCATGAGTTATTTCTTTTCAAGTTTATTTATTTATTAATATTATTTTTTTACATTCTATGATGTTGCGGAGCAGTTGGGGGGAGGGGAATATGGAAAAGGGAAAGGAAATAGGGTGGGAGCAGGAGGAAGGAGGGGGGTTGTGGTTGAGGCCTGTGGCACCCCCCTCATTCCTGCAGGGGAGACCAGGGGGCTTCTAGCAGTGTCTTGGTCATTGCTGGGCTGGATGAAGATGTCAGGGGAGTGTAGCTGAAGCCCTCGCCCCTCCACTACCTCAGCTTGGGAGAGCCCGGGGCACTTCCTGTGGTGGCTCAGTGGTCATTGCCAGGCTGGTTGTGGGTGTCAGGGGGCATGGCTGAGGACCCCAGCACTCCCTCCTCCCTGGCTTGGTAGCCCAGGGAATTCCTGTCCTTCTAGGTGTTATAGGTGTTCTTTGGTGATGTGAGACCTTTACTAGTTTATATCAAACTTTGTCTCTGGTCTGTGGGTATTTTGTTTTTTCTTCCAGTTCTGTGTTGGATTATTTGCTGTTCCCACCACTTAAACTCTGCACTGGTACTAATTTGTTGTCCTTTGCTCACTTCTAAAATGGGGAAACTTCCTGTGGGGACCAGCACTGGAGCTCTGTGGTTGAACTAAATTGTTGCTTTCCTGCTGATTCCCTAGGGAAGGCTTTTTGTGCAGCTCAGGTTTCAATGGTTGACTTTATAGGTACTTTGGGTTCTGGTGAGATCCAGTGCACCTGGGTTGTATAGAAACTCTGGTCTGGGCCTGAGTCTTTTCATCAAACTGCACCCCCTGCAGTTCTATATTCCTGACCAGTCTCCACTGAGTGGTCGTACACTGATTAGGGGGCAGATCAGCTGTGCATGCTGTGCCCCAGTGTTCCTGGCTGAACCTGTCTACCCCATCACCCACACTCCAAATACTTCCATGGGGCAGGCCATGTGCCAGTCCCTTGTGATAACTCACTGGCTTCTGAGTGGCTCCTTTTTTTCAGTTGTTGTGGCTACTCATTCCTGTGTGGGTCCGCAGGGACCCTATTAATAGACTTGCTGACCTGACCTGAGGGCCACCAAGGCCCTCTTCTCCCCTGCCACCTCCAAGCAACTTCATAGAAAGGGCACAGTTGCAGCTTTTGCCAGCTCCTGCTCCATGCTATCATCAGCTTCATCCTGGAAGCGGCCGGGATTTGAAATGGTGGGAGTGGTCCCTTCTTTCTCTCATCATGTCTTCTCCTGTCTTCATGTACTCTGTAGGTCTCTCTTCTTCCCCTGAGCTCTAGCAGCCCCAGCTTGGCTGTCATTACTTTTTAATAGTTGTAAATTGTTTGATTTGTGGGAGAGAGTGACACTGGGGACCATCTATTCTGCCATCTTGACCAGAGCCCCTCAAAGTTATTTTTATTCCTGTTTTCATTGTAGAAGCTTTCTCCAGCCTACAAATATTACACATATGGAGTGCAGGGCAAAGGTAGCTGGAGTAGACTATCTAGAGGTTTTTATCATTGTAGATACTCAGTTGGATGTATAGGGTTTATACTCAGTTGGAAAGAGATGTGAAAATGAGCTTAAGGGGACTCTCATGAGGCCAGGGGAGCTTCTTGGCTGTCAGCTTGTTTCCTGCCATCTTTGCTTATTAATGCTACTTATCTTGTAAGATGTAGATTGGGTTTCTTCTTCCCTGGTGAGAATTCCTTGCTGCTCAGTCGCGTAACACGATCTGGTTGGGAGACCTCCTGTGGGGTGTATCTATACTGAGAGTTTAGCTTGAGGTTTGGGGGCTCCGCTGATTCACCAGGTCTCATTCCCTTTAGATTGTGAGCATCTCTCCAGGCTATTAGTACTCTCCACCCACTATTGTCCTGCCACAGCCCCTATGGAGAATCTGCTCTCCTGTCAGAGGCAGCTCTGCAAGGACTTCAACTGGCCTTCTAGTCTCTTTACTGTGCATTTACATATGTAACATATGCAAAAGTACAGTTTGAATTTTTTTTTATTTATACAAATGAATTTATACTACAAATTCTTTGGTTCTAGGTTTCCTTCCTTCCTTCCTTTCTTCCATTCCCTCCACCCCCAGCCAAATAGATGTTTATAAAGAATTGTTTTGATCTTCCGTGGGCCTATAAACCACTGAATTTGCACTCCCATACTTCGCATTTCTGTAGGAAGCACCCATTTGCTGCAGACCAACTACTCAGTTTGTTGAGGATTAATCACGTTGTTTTGCAAAACTTCTCCTTTCTATCTCCATAGGCATAAAAAATCCACCACGGGGTTGCTGGAAAATGATTTCAGAACCAACATAGAGCAAGGAGCTCCATTCTGAGAGTAATGCTTGTGCTCTGATTTCTAGCTCTCTGCTCAACTCCTCTCTGGCCCCTGACCCTGAATGCCCACTAATCTTCTGCCTGGCAGACATGCCTTGAATATGTCCAGGAGAAGCCTGGCTGAAGAAGCATCTCTGCTTTTGCACACACTCACCTCAGAAAGACATAAAAATGATGAAATAGTAGGTCCATGGGATGGGGTTCTCCTGACAGATCCGAGTATCTGTGAACAACCAACACTTCTTCATGCTTACTATGTGCCAGGCACAGTTATAAGTGCTTTGTTTTATTTAGCTCAGTTAATTCTCTTAACCTTTTGAAGTGGGTTTTAGTAGTCTCTCATTTTACAGATGAGGAAAATGAGGCTCAGAAAGGTGAGCCCCTTGCCTCAGGACACACAGTGAGGTGTGAAGTAGGGATCCTGTGCTCTTAGTCACAAAAAGCATTGCCTCTAAATGCAATTAAGATGTGATAAAGACCAATCACATTTCAGGTGTTGTATGAGGAACTTGGATTCTTTGATGTCTTTAATGACCCTTCTTCGCTTGTTCAGGATGACACTGGCCAGGGCTGTTTAAAAATCCTAGGAACTCTTTCTTTTGGAGATCCCATCCCCTGCATTATTTAAAAAAAAAATGAAATGCTACGTTAAATGTAATATTTTGCTGTAAATATTTTGGAAGATTTTTAAAAAACAATTTTGCCTTTGAAGTGATCTGGCTATGAACAACTTAATTCACAATTCGCTGTGATTTCTCATTCACACTTGGAATTCTGGTGAAGAAAGCCTAACCTACAGATTATCATCAAATGTAATGAAATTCTTATGAATAACAAATGAGGTTGGCATAATGTTACTTTTATAGACATTTAATTAAACATTTCTTGATGATAAATTTGCAATGTTATTATCATAGTTTTGAGCCAATACTACTTTTTTCAGTCTTAATCCTTTTCTCTGTCCTTGAATGACTTGGAGGCCTAGCTCTGTGGCTATGGAACCCAGTGAATGAAATGGCCATGTTCCTGGCCATACTCCATGGCTGCTAGTTCCCTACAGCTGACCCTAAGTAGGCAGATTATTAACTCCTCCCTGGCAGATGGTTGTAAGGCCCCGCCTGCCCCAGACTGCTTCACTCACTGGCCGCTGCTAAGGATCAGGTGATGCACATTACTGCGGGCATGGTATGTCAGTGGTGCTCTCTTATCCACCTGTTCAGATTCATTGCAGGCTTGAGACATCCAGTGTCTTTCCTGGGATAATGGAGAACCTGCTGTGCCTCTATAGCTTGGTTCTGTCTTTTTATCTTACATGGTCTTGGTTTTGTGATGGTGCCTGTCTGCTTCACCATGCACTCTACCAGATGATCTGGAATAGTACAGTGGTTAAGAATGGGCTTTGGGAAGCAAACATCCTGGGGTTCTCATCTCAGCTCTGGCACTTACCGTATGACCTTGGGCAAACCACTTAAATCCTCCATTTCTAGTTTGTAAAATGATAATAAGAGTACCTATCTGTAAGGAAAGTAGAGAAAGTTTAACCGGGATCTCTCACCTTACATCTGTTACAAATGGGCAAGATTCAGCACATTCACTAGAAACAAGTTATAAAAGTGTCGGGCCTCCCTGAGCCAGAGGCCGACAAAACCGAGCGGGAAGAGACCCCGGTCCAGCCGGGGGGTCCCTTGTGGGGCTGAGCGGGATGATGAGTGTCGCTGGCACGGCCCTTCCCCCCCAGGACCTTCCTCCCCGGGGGCCGAGAAAGAACACCACCGAGCCAGGAGAGTGGTCAAAGCCGGAACTCCGTTTATTTGCAGGGCGGCACAGCTTATATAGGGAAAAAGGGCAGGGCGGGTTTTGATATGAGAGATCAAGCAAAGAGCCAATAAGAAGGGCTTAAAAGGATAGGGTGAGGTGGTGGGGAGGCTTTACGCGAATACGGAACTAAAGTTGCTGAATCACTGGGACCCGGAAGGGCGAGGCTGGCAGCTACGTGCCATTGAGCGCTAGTGAAATGGTGGCCGCGGAGCGCATGAAATGTCGCCCGTGCGCGTCAGGGCGCATGCGCGCAAAGTTATGCCCAACATGAAAGGACTTTGGAGCACTTTTTCA
>NW_007728444.1:98036-102920 GCF_000696425.1 Galeopterus variegatus | reverse complement strand
GCTGGCACGGCCCTTCCCCCCCAGGACCTTCCTCCCCGGGGGCCGAGAAAGAACACCACCGAGCCAGGAGAGTGGTCAAAGCCGGAACTCCGTTTATTTGCAGGGCGGCACAGCTTATATAGGGAAAAAGGGCAGGGCGGGTTTTGATATGAGAGATCAAGCAAAGAGCCAATAAGAAGGGCTTAAAAGGATAGGGTGAGGTGGTGGGGAGACTCTACGCGAATACGGAACTAAAGTTGCTGAATCACTGGGACCCAGAAGGGCGAGGCTGGCAGCTACGTGCCGTTGAGCGCTAGTGAAATGGTGGCCGCGGAGCGCATGAACTGGCACCCGTGCGCGTCAGGGTGCATGCACGCAAAGTTATGCCCAACAATAAAAGTAGTATAATTGTACGTGTGCCCATTTATTGACTCAGCATGTTTGTTGTAGTTATGTTATGCACTTGGCTGTGGCCGCTATTGTGTACTAAAAGCATAAAGGTGACTGCTGAACTGCTGGTCAGCAGAGTATGGAAGGAGGGCAGAGCATGGAGGGTCGCTGGAGTAAAGTCTGAGCTTTTGTCTGAGAATAAAGCATGTCCGTGAAGCTCATATCTGAAGAATAAAGTATGTCTACCTTGCATAAAGCTGCCAGTATCTTCTTTTGATTACCTGACTCATGACCTGCACAGGAAGGGGGAGAAGGATCTGAGATTCCTGTGCCACACTACCTCTTAGGTACTATTCTGAACTAGCTGGCTTTGTACTCTCTGGAACTGGAAGCTGTTTAAACCTGAGTTTTTCTCATGAATTCCCTGAAGCACCTTTGCTGGACCCCCTAAGCAACAGCTCCCCTGACGTGGAATTGCTCTCTAGACTTTCAGCTGCTGGTGCCTCCCTAATCCCTGGCTTTCCAGTGTCCACTCTGCACAGTCAGTCCCCAGGGAGGTCCCTTCATCTTCCAGGTGATCTCCCCGGGCAGGAGTCGAATGGCTTCAAGCCAGTGGTCCTTCTCCCTCTCATTGGTCCTCGCATCCTTTCAGCTGCTTTCGGAGGGGACAGACCTTACGTCCTTGACACCGCCCTCCACTCCCTGCTTTAGCTTTCTCAGGTGTGCATCTGAGGTGTCCCTGGACTAAAAGGAGCACACCTCGGGCTCTCTGAGTAGCCTGGGCGAAAGCTTCACCTCCACTCTTGAAGGAGTCTCACGACAGGGATTTCCTCCAAGAAAACCTCCTAGGAAAACTGTCTCCACCTCTCTCCTGAGGTGGATTTGAAGGGTCCAAGAGTCCTCAGTCAGTTCTTAATTTTCTACTTTGGGGATTCCTCCAGCAGAATATGTTCACACTCACTGTGGTGTCTGGTATCTTTCACATCTCAGTGCCTCCAACCTGGTGCCTAGACATAATCCCATTCAGTCCTAACCACAGCCATCTGCGGAAAGAGCTGCCATTACCCCATTTTAGAGTTACATGACTTGTTATGGCCTCACCACTGAGAGGCAGAGACAGGATGAGAACCCAACTTAGTGACTTCAAACAGCCATTTGAACTGCTCACAAATTTGTGGGTCGACCATTTGGGCTGGACTCAGCTAGACAGTTCTGCTGGTCTCACCTGCAGTCACTCGCTTGGCTGTAGTCATCTGATGGCTGGACCAGGCTGATGCTGTAAGATGGCCTCAGCCACACATCTGACAACTGGTGCTGGCTGTCAGCTGGACCTCTTTTTCTGTGTGCTCTTTATGTTCTGGGAGGTCAGGCTGGGCATCCTGACAGGTTGACCTTAGGTTCCAAGAGAACTAGAGTACCTCTTGAGGTCTAGGCTTGGGAGTCCCAAAGTGTCATTTTCATCACATTCTATTGATCAAAGCAACTGACAAGGCCCTCCCATATCCAAGGGGCGGGGGACAGTGGCATACAGGGAGGGGGTTGGTGGTGGTAGCAGCAAAGGGTGCACCTGCCTCCTGGTTTGCAGGCAGCTAAAAGGTGCATTTAATGTAGACAACTGAAAACAATCAGGAAATTGAAGAAAAGTTGGTCTGCTTTTTATTATCATTGTGTGCTGTCAGTTCTAAACAAAGTGAGAAAATACTCCCCACTGAAGCAAACTGCTCCCACCAGACCTCCCCCTTTTTGATCCCCTGCTGGGGAAAGAGACCCACCTCTTGATGGGTAATGGAGTTTGGATGTGTTGTCCCCTCCAAAACTCATATGGAAATTTGATACCCAATGTGGCAGTGTTGGACTGATTGAGTCATGGGGGTGGATCCCTCATGAATGGATTAATGCTGTCCCCAGGTGGGGGGATTAATGAATGAGTTCTTGCTCTAATAGTTCCCATGAGAGCTGGTTGTTTAAAAATACCCTGACACCTCCTCTCTCTGCTCTCTCTTGCTTCCTCTCTCACCATGTGATCTGCTTGTACCTGCCAGCTGCCTGCCACTTTTCCACCATGAGTAGAAGCAGCCTGAGGCCCATGCCAGATACAGTGTCCCAGAATCGTAAGCCAAATAAACCTCTGTTCTGTATAAATTACCCAGTCTCAGGTAATTCTGTTATAATGTTGGGAAAAATGCAAAAATGATTTTCTCATAAGCCCATTTTGTTCTTGAAGTAATATTTTGTCTTTGAAACAATATTTGCTTGTTACACTAGTCTGACCTCTAATCACTACTTGCATTTTTGGTTTCTGTAACCAAGTTTGCTTATCTACAAGGCCACATGAATTCAGCCTAGCTGTTAATCAACTGCTTGCTTTCTTTACTTCTGTAACCCTGCCTGCTTATCTGCATACATGAATGCTGAGAAAGCAAAACCTAAAACCTGGAAAGGTTTGCCTATATAAGCCCTGTGAGTCTTAAGCTCAGGGTCCAGATTTTCAAGCAAATAGCCCAGGCCTGCTGGCGTAATAAACTCCTGACTTTCCAACCCTCTAAGTGATCGATGCTTCCTTGCCGAGTCTGTTTCCATAACAATAGCAACACAAAAATGGACTAATACAGAAAATTGGTACTGAGAAGTAGGGTGTTGCTATACAGATACCTGAAAATGTGGATGCAGCTTTTGAACCGAGTAATAGGCAAAGGTTGGAGCAGTTTGGAGGACTTAGAAGAAGATAAAAGGATGAGAGAATGTTTGGGACGTATTAGAGATTAGGTAAATGGTTGTGACCGGAATGTTGATAGAAACATGGACAGGAAAGACCATGCTGATGATGAGGTCTCAGATAGAAATGAGGAACTTATTGGAAATTGGATAAGAGATAACCCTTGCTACACCATAGTGAGGAATTTGGCTGCATTGTGTCCATGCCCTTGGACTTTGTGGAAGGTGGGACTTAAGAGTTGTGAACCAGAATGTTTGGTGGAAGAAATTTCCAAGCAGCTAAGCATTAAGGAAGCTGCATGGTTACTTCTAACAGCCTACTCTGAGTTATGGTGGCAAAGGCATGATGTAAAGCCAGAATTTAAAAGGAAAGCAGACCATAAAGATTTGGAAAATTTGCAGCCTGGCCATGTGGTAGAGAAGCAGAGAGTAGGAGAAAAATGCACGGGTGAAGCAGATAAACTGGTTACTAAAGACATTAGTTTGGCAGTGAGGAAGCCAGATGCTAAGAACCAAGACAATGAGGAAAAAGCCCTGAAGGCATTTGAGAAGTCTGGAAGGGTGCCCCACCCATCACAGACCCTGAGGCCTAGAAGGACTGAGTTGTCCCAGAGGACAGACCTGGGGCATAGCTGCCCTTGGGAACCTGCTCCCTGCATCCCAGCTGCTCTGGCTGGAGCAGCCCCAAGTGTGGTTTGTACAGCAGCTCTGGAGAGGAGAAGCCTGAAACCTAAGTGGCATCCATATTGTGTTAAGTCTGCAGGCCGGCAGGACGTGAAAGCAGTGGAGACATGGCAGCCTCCACCCAGATCCCAGAGGATGTTTGGAAAAGCCTGGGGGCCCAGGCAGAGACCTACCACAGGGGTGGAGCCACCACAGAGGCCACTAGAGCAATGCTGAGCAGGAAAGTGGGGTCAGAGCCCCCACAGAGAGCCCCCACCAGGGAAATGTCTAGTAGAGCCAATGCAGCAGGGCTGCCACCAGGACCCCAGAACTGTAAGGCCGTTGGCAATGTACAACACCAGTCTGGAAAAGTCACAGGCACCAGCTCAGCCCACTGGGCTGCACCTGGCAGAGCTGTGGAAGCAAGGCTGCCTGATGCTTTGGGGGCCCAGATGCCCCATTGTGCCCAGGATGTAGTACTTGGAGTCAAAGAAGATTATTTTGGGTCTTTAAGATTTAATGTCTGCCCTGTTAGGTTTTAGACTTTTTTGGGAACTGTTTCTCCTTTCTTTTGGCCTATTCCTCCCCTTTGGAATGGGACTGTGTACCCAATGTCTGTTCCACCATTGTATCTTGGCAGTAGATAAATTTGTCTTTGATTTTTACAGTTTTACTGCTGGAAGGAGTTTAGCCTTTGGTTTCAGATGAAACTTTGGACTTTGGACTTTTAAGTTGGTGCTGGAACAAGCTAAGACTTTTGGAACTGTTGGCATGGAATGATTGTATTTTGTATGTGAGAGTGACATGAGTTTTGGGGGGCCAGGGGTGGAATGATAGATTTTGGATGTGTTGTTCCCACCAGAACTCATGGAGAAATCTGATCCCCTGTGTGACAGTTCGAGTCACGGGGACAGATCCCTATGGTTGTGACCGGAATGTTGATAGAAACATGGACAGGAAAGACCATGCTGATGATGAGGTCTCAGATAGAAATGAGGAACTTATTGGAAATTGGATAAGAGATAACCCTTGCTACACCATAGTGAGGAATTTGGCTACATCGTGTCCATGCCCTTGGACTTTGTGGAAGGTGGGACTTAAGAGTTGTGAACCAGAATGTTTGGTGGAAGAAATTTC
>NW_007728444.1:92768-98026 GCF_000696425.1 Galeopterus variegatus | reverse complement strand
TAAGTTGGTGCTGGAACAAGCTAAGACTTTTTGGAACTGTTGGAATGGAATGATTGTATTTTGTATGTGAGAGTGACATGAGTTTTGGGGGGCCAGGGGTGGAATGATAGATTTTGGATGTGTTGTTCCCACCAGAACTCATGGAGAAATCTGATCCCCTGTGTGACAGTTCGAGTCACGGGGACAGATCCCTCATGAGTGGATTAGTACTCTCCCTAGGTGGGGGGAGTAATGAGTGAGTTCTTGATCGGTTAGTTCCCAGGAGGATGATTGTTTAAAAGACCCTGGCACCTTCTCTCTCTCTTGCTTCCTTTCACCATGTGATCTGCTTGTACCTGCCAGCTGCTGCCATTCTCCACCGTGAGTAGAAGCAGCCTGAGGCTCGTGCCAGATGCAGCTGTCTCAGAATTGTAAGCCAAATAAAGCTCTGTTCTTTATAAATTACCCAGTCTCAGGTAATTCTGTTATAGCAACATGGACGGACTAACACAACACTTATACACTATTGGTGGGACTGAAAATTATTAGTGCAACCATTATGGAAAACAGTATGGAGGTTTCTCAGACAACTACAGATGCGATCCAGCAATTTCACTTCTGAGTATATACCCAAAGGAATGGAAATCCTCTTGTCGAAGGGATACTTGCACTCTCATGTTTATCACTGCTCTGTTTACAATAACCAACATATGGAACCAATCTAAATGTCTATCAACAGATGGCTGGATAAGGACAATGTGGTATGTATACACCATGGACTACTACTCTGCCATGAAAATAATGAAATTCTGCCATTTGCAGCAACATGGATGTGCTTGGAGAAAATTATGTTAAGTGAAATAATCCAGACATGAAAGAGAAATACTGCATGTCCTCACTCATAAGTGGGGAAGGAAGGAAGGAAGGAAGGAAGGAAGGAAGGAAGGAAGGAAGGAAGGAAGGAAGGAAGGAAGGAAGGAAGGAAGGAGAAAGAAAGAAAAAGAAAGAGAAAAGAAAGAAATAACAATCATAAAAATACATTGAATTTTCAAAAGGGGAGAACGGAACTGTGATTACTAGAGGTGGAAAGGGAGGGGGAGGGGAGATAGCAAGAAATGGGTTAATGGACACAAAAAAACTGGTTAAGAAAAATAAGTTCTATTGATGTACAGTTGAGCTAGGTATCTGTAATTAACATTAATTTACTTCATGGTATCAAATGACTAGAAGAGAGGAGATTGAATATCCTCAACACAAAGAAATGATTATGGCTTGTGATGATGAATATGCTGAGTATCCTGATTTGATCATCACACATTGTACACAGGTATTGATATTTGATGCTGTACTCCATAAATATGTGTAATCAATTATGTTTCAATAAAAAAATAAAAAGTAGTGAAATGTAATGCAAGAAAAATGCATAAAATATAATAGTAAGGTTTTTCAAATTATTATAAATCAAACACTTAGGTCAAAAGCAGGCTATTGCCAAGCATCCCAGAAGCCCCTGTGGCACCCCTTCCCAATTACACCCTTTCCCTCCCGCTAAAGGTAACCACTGTCCTGACTTTCATGGTTATCATGTCCTTGCATTTTTTTCAATAGTTTTACCACTTAAGTATGAATCCCCAAACATCATATTTTAGTTTCACCTATTTTTGAAGTTTATATAGTAATGGAGTGTCACTCAGCATTGTATTTGTGAAATTCATCCATTTTGCTGGGTGTAGATTTGATGCATTACTTTTCACTATAGTGTGTCATGGAATGAATATGCCATAATTTATTTATCCATTTTACTCTTTGTGGACATTTTCCTCGTAATGATAAATGCTGCTATGAACATCCTTATGCATGTCTTTTTGTGTGCTTATTATATATTATGCGAAACCACTTCTAGGTACTTCCATACCTAGGAGTAGAATTTCAGAGTCACAGGGTGAGCATATATTCAGCTTAGTATTCAGTATTACAAACAATTTTCCATAGCAGTTGAACCATTTTCCATGCTTTTCAGTAGCACATGGGAACTTCTGTTGCTCCATATTCTTTCCAGCACTTTGTGTTATCAGTCTTCTAAATTTTAACCAGCCAGGTGAGTGTTTAGTGTTATCTCATTGTGGTTTAAATTAGCATTTTCATCATGATTAATGATACTCAGCACCTATTCATATTTACTGGCCATTTGGATATCCTTTTTTGTAGAAAATCTGTTCCTGTATCTTGCTCTTTGTTCTATTAGGTTCTCTGTTGTTTTATTTTTAATTAACTTTTAATAGTTTTTTTTTACATAGTCTGGTTATGAACCTCTTCTCACTTATATGTGTTAAAACTACATTCTCTCACTCTTGTTTATCTACTTTTCTTTCTTTCAAAACAGAAGGGTTTTTTTGTTTTGTTTATTTTTTTTCTGGCAGCTGGCTGGTGCAGGTATCTGAACCTTGACTTCGGTGTTATAAACACCACACCACACCAACTGAGCTAACTGGCCAGCCCTAAAACAAAAGTTCTTAATTTTGATAAGTAAAAATTATTAATTTTAATGTATTCCAATTTATCCCTCCTTTCCTTTATGATTTACAGGTTTCCTTTCTCAGTCATGAATTCTCCTGTATTCTAAAAACTTTATAGTTTTTGTGTTTCATATTTATGTCTACAGTCTACTTGGAACTGATTTTTGTGAATGGTGTGAGAGGGAGTCAGGTTTTAGTTTTTTTTTTCCTTAGGTGCTCATATATCCATTTGACCTAGTACCTTTCTTGAGAAGACGATCTTTTCCCCAGTCTTCTGATATTTACGCTGAGGTCGTGCTGCCCCTGGACTGTCCCTGTCCCTGACTGAGCACGGCAAGGTCAGGCCACTTCTGCCTAGTGTGGGATTCCTCGGCGGGGAGCCTGTGCTTGGAGACCATCCGTGAGCCAGCTGAGACTCTCAGAACTGCAGTGTGGTCAGAGGCTCTTCCTATCCAGTCTTCTTTCCTTCCTGTCCTGGGCGTCAGACAGAGGTGGTCTAAAGGCTCTCCCTGCCTGCCCATGCTCTTTTCCTCGTTGTCCTTCACAGGCACCCCCAATAAGTATCTTGCATGTCTGATTCCATCTTGACATCTGTTTCTTGGATAACCCGAACTGACATAGAGTGGGTAGGTCATAGAATAAGAGAGAGTCATTGTCAAAGTGACAGGGGTCTGGCTAAGTTCAGGGCAAAGGGAATGGATAAGGAGAGTGGATTGAGGGACTTTGTGAGAGAAGAGTGAATGGAAACTCGTGCCTGACTACGTGAAGGGGAAGGCACTGAAGACGACTCCAAGATGGAGACTCAATCATGAGTCACTGAGGAGGAGCTCGTTCTAGGGAACCGTTGATGACATCAGTTCTGTGCTAAGTAAGGGATTTTTGTGAAAAAAATTAATTACAGTGTTAGGTTGTGTTCCTATTTGGCTTCAACAGTTTGCTGAGCACATTAGCTGACATGCTCTTTAATAGGCCTTTTGCATGGGGAGAAAGGAAAGCTATTAACAGAGGTTCTATTTGTCATTCCTCTCCTGGGGTCTTTGCTGCTAACCCTCCCACTCCAGACTCTTCTTTACCTCTGATTCCAAGAGATGAAGATTCAGATAAAGAAATCAGTCAGGTTAGGCCATGTCCAATTGAGTTGAAAGGTCAGGGTAGTGTGAGCACATGGCAAGCCTACGTGTGGCAGGAAAGGTCTTAAGGCCATGTGGTGGTTGGAAATGGGGGTTTGTGTGAGAGGCGTCTGGGGTATACGTTGATTTGGCTGGGGACAGCATACTTCAGAATTCTTAGGGTTAATGACCACTCAGGGGAATGAAGTGTTGATTTTTTAGAGGTCATAGATAAGCTGTATCAGTGTCAGAGAAGGGGAGAGGGGGACAATTAAAGTGGAGAGGTATAGAGAAGGAAATTCCAATATTATCATCCAGGATAATAAGACATTGAAACACTTTAGATAGGGGTACAGCATGTGTGTGTGTGTGTGTGTGTGCGTGCGTGTGTGTGTGTGTGTGTATGTGTGTGTGTGTATTCTAGCCTCAGGTAGAGTAAGGAAAAGAGAAGAGTGAAAGAGATGTTGGAATCAGAAAGATTACAAAGCACTCAGATCCTTCAGACTGGCAGCCATTAATGGGGGCTCAGTTGGCCAGACTGTGTTAAGTGCCCCACAGCTGCAAGGCTCTATTGATGATGCAGGTGTCGTGTCTGAAGAGCTAGACTTCTAGGCTCCTTTCATTCCAGGATTGGACAGACAGGTATTTATTTAAAAGAACCAGATGACTCAAGGGAGTTTCTAATTTTACACTGTTGGGACCAGGTTTCAAGCTAAATTTGGGCTCTGCCTTCCTGCTTTCCTGTTGGCCCTGGATTGAGAATAGCCTCCCGTTTTGCAAACCATCTGGTTTCTCCAAATCTCTGCTGCTGAGTGGCATCATTTGTCTTCCCAAAGAGAGGACGGTATCTTAAACTCTGTAGGGTGAACACATGCTTTTCTAACAGGGGATTCGCATGTGGGCTCCTGGAGAAGAGTAGGTCCCCACAGAAAGGGCCTGTGCAGTGTGAGCCATGCTTATGTCTGCTTTGATAGAGTGGGCCCCCTGGAGCAGGCACACGCTGGGGTGTGCCCTGTACTGTTCAGTCCAAGCCTGTGCTTCTAGATCTTTGATTTCTTGGATCTTCCTTTTCTAAACAGGCAGGTTCTGGTGCTGATGATCCATCATTTAGTATCAATACGTGTTTATAAATGCCTGCTATGTGTTAGTTACTGGTGGCACAAAGTGGTAGAAGAAACAGTCACCACCGATTTGGAACATTATCTCTGTTTTTTTTAAAAATAGAGAATGATTTAGTTTTAACCATGACATTAATTTTTTGAGGAAAAGAACCCATTATTGCCAGCAGGACTGTCTCTGGAGAGAAGAGGTGAAGGCCGTAACCAGGAATTGTGGTGGCCTCAAGATGTGTCACTCTGCAAACTCCATTGCTTCTCACTCCCACCCTCCCTCTGGCAGCCCAGCACTTTTATCCTGGTGAGATCAGGTCAAAATGAACGTCGAGTATTGACTTGAAGAGGATAAGAAGTCACAAGATGGGCTGATGGAATGGGATGAAGGTGAAGTCTGTGGTTCACACGCTGGGGTGCAGGTGGAAGCCTCGGTTCCCTCCTGCTTAACAGATGGCAGAGCCACCTTGCCACACCCTGCCAGCTGCCCGACCCACCCGCCTGGCCCTGCTTTGCCTTGCACCAGGGTGGCTGTGTCTGCTAGA
>NW_007728444.1:86676-90810 GCF_000696425.1 Galeopterus variegatus | reverse complement strand
CAAGTCAAGGGTTAAGATCCCCTTACCGGTCATCTTTAAAAAAAAAAAAAAAAAAAGTAATACAAATAAAACACAATACAGCGTAGCAACTATTTACATAGCATTTCAATTGCATTAGGTATTATAAGTTATCAAGAGATGATTTGAAGTATATGGGAGGATGTGCATAGGTTATATGCAAATACTATGCCATTTTATATCAGGGATTTGAGCATTCATGGATTTTGGTATCCAAGAGGGGTCCAAGAGGCAGTCCCCCATGGCTTGTGAGGGATGACTATATAGTGTTGAATTATATGAATATACCACAATGTATTTATTTATTCTGGTGTGATGGACTTTTGGATTGGTTCAATTTTTTAAAAAGATTACAGACACGACTTCTATGATCATTCTTGTGTGTGTTCCCTGGTACATATGGGCAGGAGTTCTAGGGTAGAATCCTACACATTGAACTGCTGGGTTACAGGGCATATGCATCTGCACACTTCTTAAATAATTCCAGATTATTTTTCTAGTGATTGTACCAATTTATACTGCCACCAGCAGTGTAAGTGTCCTGGTTTATCCACAACACAGCCATCACTTGATTTTGTCAGACTTTTTAACTTTTGCCTATCTGGTAGGTATGAAATGGTATCTTATTGTGTTTTAATTTTTCTTTTCCCTGATTACAAATCAGATTGAGCATGTTTTCATATGAACATGTCTATTTATATTTTTCTTCTCTAAAGAGACAGTTCAAATCCTTTTCCAATCTTTTCCTGTTAAGATTGATGTCTTTTTATTATAGATTTTTAGGAATTCTTTATGTACTTTAGATACCACCCAGCTGTGTGTTGCAACAAATAACTTCTTCCTGTTTTTGTTTTTCCATTCTCTTTATGGTGTCTTTTGGTGAACAGTTGTTCTTAATTTTAATTTAGTCAAACTTATCCAACTTTCCCGTAATGTCTTTTGCTTTTATATCATTTGTATGCAATATTCCTTACCCAAGGTTATGATCATGTTGCCTATATTGTCTCCTAGAAGTTTTATAATTTTGCCTTTCACAGTTAGGTCTACAGTCTACCTGGAATTGACTTTTGTCTTTAGTGTGAAATAAGGTCATATTTCTTTTCTTTCTGTGTGGACACTCAGGGCTCTCAGCACCATTAATTTCCTCCCTGATGAGCAATGGCCGCTTTGTTGTAAGTTTACATATATGTATGGGTCTGTTTCTAGAACCTCTATTCTATTTCTTTGTTCAGTTTGTATGTCTCTCTGCCTTCACTAACTTAATTACTAAAGCTTTTTAATAATTCTTGATACTTGATAGGGCAAGGCCCCTTGTCTTTTCTTTAAGTGATTTTTTTGAATTGTATGGGTCTGTTTCTAGAACCTCTATTCTATTTCTTTGTTCAGTTTGTATGTCTCTCTGCCTCCACTAACTTAATTACTAAAGCTTTTTAATAATTCTTGATACTTGATAGGGCAAGGCCCCTTGTCTTTTCTTTAAATGATTTTTTTGAATTACCTTTTTTTTTTTTTCTTTTTAAAAGCTCTGTTTCCTCCAAGTTACTGTTTTCTGCTTGAGGTTTTTTTTTTTTTTTGCCTCTGTCCTTCGTCTTAGTTGTTTTCCTCAAATGCCCCAGCGATCCTAAGCTCTCTGTTTATATTTATGAGCAGGGCCTCCTCAAAGCCCATTGGACACTCTGAGCTTTTTGGGTGAGACTTGTCAAATGTGGGCTTCTCTAGGTGATCTGGTTGGACCATTTCTTTGGGGAATCTCTTGATGTCAGTATCTTTAGGTCATTTTTCATTGGAATAAGATTCTACAGAGGAAGCTCCTCTAGTGTCCTGTCCACAGGATAAAAGTCTGGCTCACAATGTCCAGCAACTGGGTGGAAGTAGGCCTGTGTTGGGGGAAGTGGTGATATCTCCAATCAGTCTGTAAACCTTCAACAGATCCTCTGGTCATATTTTAAATGTGCTCTCTCTACCCTCAGCTGTACCTAGCATCCCACGTTTTTGCCCCCACCAGAAATTAAGCCTCACATCTTTAACCAGGGTGGGTAAGGTGCTGAGCGAATGAGGGGATGGGGTCTAATGTGTCTTGAGTAGACTTCCAGTCAGACCCCTGTGCTCAGCCCCCACTTTCACCCCCACTCTCAGAGGGATCTGGAGCTGGTTTAGCATTCAGCTTTCTTGGGTCTTCTAAGTCAGTTGTCCATCTGCTCATCCATCTGCCTTCCTGTTTCCATGACCACGTTGCTCTAGTCTGTATCCTATTCTCTTTGTTCTGGGCTTTAGCGTGAATGCAAGACTCTTTACAGTTTTTGTGGGGTTTTCAGAGAGAGAGCAGAGGCTAATAAGTGTGTTAGTCTGCCACCATTAACCAGAAACCTAAAATTTCTTGAAGTAAAAAAAGGTGTCATCATGGGGAAGAGACTGGAAATCATTGCTCCAGTTCTTTTACTCCCTTCTACCCTCATTTTACCTTTTTCTTTCCTGTCCCACTTTCACAGGCCTCTACTCTCTGCTAGATAATCGACTGTATAATTTGACTAGTTGACTGATGCAAATAATAGACACATAACAAATTACTCATCACTCTTGAGAGTATAACATGAAGACCCCTAAGCATATTGTTCACCTCCTCACATGTTCCCTTTAGCAGAGGTAAATTGTGCCACTCTTTTGAAAACAGTGCTACTCCATATAGTTTGGGTCATGGGGAAAAAAAGAATTTTCATTCTTATAAGCCCATTATTTTGTTATTGACATGTTGGCTTTTTAAAGGTGACAGGCATCATTTTTCTTTTCTTGGAAGATGATTTGTTAAGGTCATGTTTAGCTCATCTGCTTTGCTGAGAATCTTTAGGGATAACATTTAAGTCACTCATAAGCCTACAGTCTGAGAGACAGGCTGTTTATATCCAAATCACAGTGGGATAAGGAGGACTCTGGGACACCTGGAGAGCAGGCAGCTTGAGGTGTATGTCCTGGATGGCTTTGCACACCTCTGAAGCCAGACTGAGTGTGTGAGGGTGTAACATTCAGCATTCATTCCTACACACGATGGGTGGGTATGCACAAAACAGGAATAAAAAAGGATGACAAAAATTGAGCAGTGGTATTATGGGGAGGGTTGAGGAAGCTGGTTCTTCCTTAAGATGATCTTACATTTTCATTCATAAAGTTAACATACAATTTGGCCTTTTGGCTTTGATATGCTGAGGGAATGGTGTTTCTTTTGTCATCTCTTTGCACTTCCTCCAGCTTTTTCTGGGCTTATATATTTCTTTTAACTGCTATTTATAATCCATAGATAACCATAGATGGCCAGGTCTTAAAGTGTACTAGTGTATTAACAAAGTTTCTGAGGCAAGCATTTTTTTGTTATGTATAGATAGACGTGGTTGGGCTTTCCTTTCATATGGTTTGGCTGTGACAAGCATGTTACATAAAGACAGAAAGAACAAAACATATTTTTTCCTCCCTGATATAGCTACCAACTAATTTTTAATCTAAGATAATGGTGAAGGTTCTTGAAGTGCCTGGGGTGTAGCCTGATGAATTACCACAGAATTTCCTTCATATATAAAATAAAATGGAAGAAACTTAATTCACCTGAATTGTTCTTGGAGAGAGGCAGTATGTGTTTGTAAAAAATATTTTGAGAAGCCTGTTGAGGTCAGGGTAGGCTACTCCAAATGGCATATTCAGGAATCAGAAGGTGCTCCAAACGCCTTCTATGGAGGCTGAGACCTGCTAACTGGAAGACTTTGTTTTTCTGAACACTAAGATGGTCAGGTCTACAAGCTTGGAGGTTTGGAGCTGCCATGTGCCTAAATGGCTCTTAACGATAGAGGAGAAAAATTATCTATTCATTATTTCAGACATCATTATTGAGTCCTTCCTCTCTGTGTTACTCAGCAATGTGACGTCAGCTGATGTGTTGCTGGGGTACACAGCATGTGCCAGGGGCGACAGAAGCTTCAGGACACATATGGCTCATCTTCCTGGGGCACTAGTGGTCTCCACAGACACAATATGGAGAATTCAAAACTCACATGTGTTTTTAAAAACACTGCATTTTATTTTATTTTATTTATTTATTTTTAAAAGATGACCGGTAAGGGGATCTTAACC
>NW_007728444.1:81723-85464 GCF_000696425.1 Galeopterus variegatus | reverse complement strand
GTCTGTATGTGGGATCCTAACCCTTGGCGGGAGCGCCACCGCGCTCCCAAGCGGCGCACTGCTACAGTGCGCCACTGGGCCGGCCCGACACTGCATTTTAAAGAAAGAAATTTCTCAGGGTTGCTTCAGTCTGTGCTCCTGGACGTTCCCCCTCCTTCATGTCATGTACTTACTTTCCCCAATGAAACAGAGTAGGGCTAGGCCTCTGTGAGCCAAGCTGACTCCATTTTCCCTGCAGAGGACACTTTGTTACTTTTCCACTCCTCAGTCATAAGCACCCCCAGGACAAATGATTACCTATTGGCCCTCCTGATAAAATAGACTGAGATAAGAGAGGAAACATTTACTGAGTTGCAAAACCCCTCCCTAAGGCTTGTTTACTGTAATTGTAAAAATTAAGTTACAGATTAACCTTAAGACCCCTTTAAGAATTCCCGCATGCGCACACAGCTTCAAGGTGACCGCTACAATGACCCTCCTGGGGTGACAGTGATTAACACCATCGCCATGTTGGGCCTAATGAGAATGCACCCATGACGCAACCAGGAAGAACAGAATGGACCACCTCCAGCGATGCTGGCCTGCACCCCTTAACTTCTTTCTCTATTAAAGACCCCGAACAGCTCCTCTCAGGGGGCTAGCTTTACTGTTGCTACCCCCCTTATGCATAAGGCTAGCTCCTCTGTTAATAAAGCATTGCTTGCTTTACTGCTGGGTACATTGTTCATTTCTATGACTTTGTAATCTAAGAGCCTAATTTAGTCACTGGTGAAAATTGGAAAGGTTTGGGCACCAGAGAAGGCTCCAGCTGCAAGGGGCAAGTGGCCACTGGGACTATTTTGCTGTCATGTCTCTGCTGCTGGTTAAGTCTCTTCTGGCGTCCCCAACCTAAATTCTGACAAGGCAATGCTTTATTCTCTTTTACTCTCCTTTTCCCCCTTTTCTTCCTCTTTAAAGTGACTGCCAGACAACTACAGCTTAAACTCCTCTCCACCTGTGAGAAGCTGCTCCCTCTGGCTGGGAGCGGCTTGCCCTGATGGGTAACTAGCAGAAGTGGGAAGACTAGTCCCGCACCATGAAGATCTTGCTTGAGCAGGTTCCCCCTGACAGGGGATTCATGAGAGTGGTGGGGATTCATTCCCATGCCTCGCAGTGACTGGAAGTCCGGAAGCCGCTATAATTCTCTTTACCTTTCTGTGATTTTCTGAGCCCTCTCCTGCTGTTTGGTTGGATTGTATCCACTACTATGTAGGTTCTACCTGTAGGGCTCCTGGCTATGCTTTGTTTCTGATTTTCCGAGCCCTCTTCTGCTGTTCTGTATAGGTGCATCCTGGAGAGCTCTTGGCTATGCTTTGTTTCTCTGATTTAAATCTAGTCGGTACTTTTCTTCTTAGTGCCGACAATGGTGGGAGAACTCCTTTTATCAATTACTATTTCAGTGGAATAGGTTGGCTCTGCCAGTTGGGACTAAGATAAACTGGACCCTACTGCTCCTCTTTTCTCTTTGTTTGTTTGCTTGGTTAGACATTTAGCTGAGTACCAGTAATCTGAATAAACCTTCCAGTCCTTGCACCAACTTTTGGACTTTCAAGTCATTTGTTCAGTGCGAGAGGGCAAGCTGAGCCTAGTCTGTCGATTACAAAAGCACATGCAAAGTGCTATAAGAATTCAGAAGACGGAGAGAGAATTTATGGCAGTGGACAGAGTCATGCCATAGAAGGCTTTATGGAGGCAGGACTTGAGGTGAGTCTGTTGCCAGAATCCAAAATTTCAAGTTTGGGCATCCGATGTACAGCTAAAACCAAAACACTGAAACACTGGTGCTTGGAGAGAGAAATGTTTATTCAAATTTGCCAGAGTGAGAGCAAAATCTCTCAGGTCCATCGTACCATAGAAACAGAAGGCAAGGAGTTCTATAGGGAGGAGGAGTCTCAGGGAAGTTAAGAGAAGGTCCCTTTTTTCCTGACTCCAGATAAGATCTTAGGCAACCACGCTCCTTGGCCCAGAGGCAGCTGGGGCTGGGTCATCTGGTGGTCACAATTTCTTTGAGAGCATTCATTCTTTCTGCAAAACAAACTCACAAATTCTCCTTGTTATGTTTGGGTCATCTCTTCCTGCTTGATGGAAAACTGGACACCAGCAACTTTATATTATGGGAACAAGGGTACTGAGCGGGGCATTAACGGTTATCAGCAAGTAAAATTTTAACAGTCAGATCATTAATTTGCAGCCACTATTAAATTTTAAGCTTGAAATTTCATAGGGCTTGTTGGCTTCAAGTCTTGAAGGACTGGGAGGGTGTGTTAGGGGCGAGTGATGCATGTGTGTTGGGGGCATGCCAAGTGAGGGAGCATGAGTCCTAGCTCAGGGGTGGAGATGCCTACCAGAGAGTCGACCAATTTGGCCACGTGTGGGAGAATGAGGGGTGAAGTATGAATTACACATGGGGATCAGTGGGTGAGAACTATCAGATCTCCTGTTCATTACAGAAATTTCTGATTATTTTGGATATCATCGAAGAGATCCTTTAGGGAGGTTAGCCAGAGGATGATGCTGATACCTGACTGCAGGTTTTTAGGTTCTTGGTCAAACTGTGTAAAGAGAACCATTCACGGGACTGAGCAAAGTCCACACCATGGTGAGCACGTGCTCAGTGAAAGAAAAAGAAGAGGGATAGACAAATGGAACACTCAAACAGGACTTTATTGTGAAGTGCAAGTACACCCAGGAGTGTGTGGGTGGCCTCAAAAATGAGGAACGCCCTCTGGATTCCTAAGGGGAGGGTTTATATGTTGTTCTGGGATGGGGGTGTTTCTGTGTCCTAGATAAGGGGAGGAATATTGGGCCGTGCTGGAGGATCTAGGGTAATTAAGGCCTAATAGGCAGATGCGAGGATACATCATCTTCCTGTCATGTGTCCCTGAGTTTCTGAAGTTTCTGGTCATGTGCAGTGGAGCCACTTTCCCTTTAGCTTTTTCCTTTCTGGGTCTGGTGTCATGGGTGGAAGGTTCTATGGTGGTCATTTGCACTTTTGTTCCTCCTAGTGCGCAGGTGCGGTGGATTTTGTTATCTGCAAAGTTCTAGGTGTAGCATGCTGATTGGTAGGGTGGTTAAGCTGCCATCAGTGCATTATGGGGTCCATCAACTGCCAGGCAAGTTGATGGGCAGTGCCAATCCAGTCTGAATATTTATGAGCAACCCCCTTGGGCCATGTCCCTATTCTGTCCTGCCTCAGTATGCAATGGTGGAGGGTGAGTTTAAAGGCCAGGTTGTTTGGCTTAGTGATTCCTAATCAGAGATGCACTTCAGAATTACCTGTACAGCATTTTAAACTACCAATGCTGGGGCCCATATCATGGGAAATTCTGATTCAGGAGGTCTGGCATGGAGCTCAAAGAATCTGTATTTGGTAAAAGCTCCTCAGCTAATTTTGTTGCATTTTCTGGCTTAAAAAAACTGTGAAATGGGAGGCTATTGCAATAGCCTACTTAATGTAGTGGAATTTTTTTTTTTTTTTGTCTTTTTCGTGACAGTAAGGGGATCGCAACCCTTGGCTTGGTGTCTCCCACACCGCGCTCAGCCAGTGAGCGCACCGGCCAGTCCTATATAGGATCCAAACCCGTGGCAGGAGCGTCGCTGCGCTCCCAGCGCCGCACTCTCCTGAGTGCGCCACGGGGCCGGCCCAATGTAGTGGAATTTGGACTTAGGACAGTGGTAATGGAAATGGATAAGAAGGGTTGA
>NW_007728444.1:79300-81158 GCF_000696425.1 Galeopterus variegatus | reverse complement strand
AACCCGTGGCAGGAGCGTCGCTGCGCTCCCAGCGCCGCACTCTCCTGAGTGCGCCACGGGGCCTGCCCAATGTAGTGGAATTTGGACTTAGGACAGTGGTAATGGAAATGGATAAGAAGGGTTGAATTTGAAATACTTTGTAAAACAAAAATAAGCAGGAGATGAGTTCATGTTAGACCACTACCTGTACCAATATATGTGATCTTCTGGGTCATACCCCACTATCTGTGTATCTTCCAGATTAGCATATGCTGGGTTCCCCAACTCACAACTGCATTAGCCCACTAATAACCCTTTCCTGGGAAGTAATTCCACTGACTATATAGCTTTTTGAGAACTTTGTGGATAAACTTTAAAAAGGATATTTTTGCAGACTATTATTGCCGATATTACCATTATTATTAATGTATTAAAAGCTATTGTATTATAATTTCCAGCTTCATTTTTTGTTCAAGTATCTCCTTTAAAAGAGAGTTATACAGAGTGAAGGTGTTAGAAAGATAATCCTCAATTTTCTATTGCATAGAGGTGCACAATTTCCATAAACATTGCAGGTCTAACTTGTCCTTGAACATCCTTAGAATAATGAGAGTCTCACAGACAATATTATGCCTGGCAATATTTAAGATAGCCAGGTACAGCCCTTCTTATTTTTTTCGGTACTTCTTGATTTTGAATAAACTAGATTTAAGTCTTGTTTGGGGACTAGAAAAAAATAATAGCTTGTTCTATCATGAACCCTTTATGCCAGAGTAGACAATGTTTTACTGAAAGGCGGAGAATACAGGGTTCAATCCCTGTACCTGTCAGCTGCCAAAAAAAAAAAAAGAAAGAAAAGCAGAGAAAAAGCACTGATGTAAACCTTTCATTTTTTGGGAAGCTGATCCTTTTTGTCATGGAACAAAGACTGGTAAAAAATATTCACATTTACAGTCACTAGGATGGCAAAACTTGAATTTGATGAACAAATGCATTTATCATTTGATTTTTTTTTTTTTTTGGCTACATGATTTTGCATTTTGATTTGCATTGACCATTCTGAAAAAATGAAACATTTCTTGGTTGTGAAATAGTTTGTTTCTTTGGAATTTTCCTAGTTTGTGGTCTAGTTGACTATGTGGTGTTTCCCCCAGGCTTATTATAAGATGAGAACATGGGAATCTCCGAATCGCCATAGTGGGTTGGCCCAACATTAATCAAGTCTATGAGGATAGGACCAAGGGGCATCTTTAGGAACGGGAACGACACAGCAACATCTGCTGACATCAGCCTCAAAAGGTCAGGGAAGAACACTCCAGACATGCTGTTTTCCCCAATAGTGTTACAGACCAAAAAAGCATGATCCAGATGAACCACTCTTGAAGCACATTGTATTTTCGGCCTGCATCTCCTCTCTCCATTTCCTTCCCATTGAAATCCCAACCCTGCAGCATATCACTCAGGTCCTTCAGTATTTGCCTTCCAGTTGCATCTCTTCACCCACTGGTCATGACAGGCTCCTCACCATTCCTGAGATGCCTCTGTCTTTTGTGCCTCTGTGCTTCTGCTCTTCTGCCGTTTGCTTATGATGCCTTTCCTGCCCATTTCCCCCATTCAAAGTCCTCCTCATTTGTTTTTCAAGGCCGGACTCAGTGTCACCTCTATCACGAAGTCTTGCAGATCCACATGGTCATTCAACACACATATAATGAGCATCTACCATATGCCAGACATGGTACAGATGTTGTGACTAAGGATGAACAGGACACAGACCCTTCAGGGGGCCATGTATGTGTACTGGAAATATTAAACCAAAGTACAGTTCTTTTGTTCTTGCAAGTCCCCAGTTCCTGTTTGTCCTGTAGCTGCACACATGAAT
>NW_007728444.1:76569-78301 GCF_000696425.1 Galeopterus variegatus | reverse complement strand
AGGGCAAGGGGTTATGGCAAAGACTTAAACTTCAGATTAGATTCTATTTTTTAAAATCCATAAACATTGGCACTATTCTTAAAAGCCAGACTTCGTTAAAAGAAAAAAGGGCTTTCTAGAAACTCAAATCTTCTCCTTACATAGCAAGAACCAAGCTAGGTGCTGTAGATTTGATGCCCTCCCCACCTCATTGAAGCTTAAATCCCCACTGTAACTGTTGAGGGTTGGAAATCCTATTATGGTAATTGGAAGGGGACTTGAAGAGGTGATTAGATTATAGGACCATGCCATAGTGAATGGATTAATAATGGTGGTTGTGGGCATGGTTCTGAGGGCTTTAAAAGAGCACATGAGAAGTTTGCTCTCTCTACTTTGCCATTTTCTGCCGTGTGAGACCTCTGCATTGCTGTGAAGCCACCACCAAAGAAGACCCTCATCAGATGTGTTTCCTGGACTTTGGACTTCCCAGCCTCTGAAACTGTAAGCAGTAAATTTCACCTTTTTACAAATCACCCAGTTCTAGATATTTTGTTATAAGCAACAGAAATGGACTAGTACACTGGGCCTATGCAGATCATGGAATTTTTTTCTTTGAGTGTAGAGAGAATTCAGGACAGGACGTAGGAGAAAGGAAAGCTCCCCCCCACCATCCCTCACCCTTTTAGAGGATCTGAACCTCTAAAAGGGATCTAGTAACAATCAGATGACCTGANCCCCCCACCATCCCTCACCCTTTTAGAGGATCTGAACCTCTAAAAGGGATCTAGTAACAATCAGATGACCTGAGGACTTTGGAAACTTTAGGACAAGTACTCTGCTTCCCTGGGATACTTCAAATCTCTTAGAGAAAGTCTGGACTTGGCATGACTGTTGTCACAGTGTGGTGTATATAGGTGGTTGAATAGTGTCCCATAACCCTCCTATTGGTGTTCACCTGGAACCTCAGAATGTGACCTTATTTGGAAATAGGGTATTTGTAGACATAATTAGTTAAGGGTCTTAAGATGAAATCATCCTGGATTTCGGATGGGCTGTAAAACCCAATGGCTGGTGTCCTTATAAGAAAAGGCAAGGACACAGAGAAACCCAGGGAAGATTGGAGTCATGCTGTCACAAGCTGAGGAACACCAAGAGCTGCTAGAAATTGGAAAAGGCAAGGAAAAATTCTCCCCTAGAGACTTTGGAGGGAGCATGGTCCTGCTGACACCTTGATTTTGGACTTCTAGCCTTCCAGAACCATGAGAGAATAAGTGTCTATTATTTGAAACCACCCAGCTTGTGGTGCTTTGTAGTGGCAGCCCTGGCAAGCGAAGACAGTGTGGGAGCAGTGGGCCGTATTGATGCTCTGGGATGTGCTCCTGGTGGCCCCTGCCCACACGTGCTGCCGTGGAACTCAGAGTTTACACAGGCCTGAGTAGGAATGCAGGTGGCTGAAGGAGCAGGTGATAGAGAAGAGGCAGGGACCAGGACAAGGGAGGTCACAGAGGAGGGTCAGAGACCTGCCCTAGGGGCCAACACATCATCCCAGAACACTGAGAGGGATTAGCCACACAGCAGTGTCCAGATGAGAGAAGAAACACTTCAGTAGAGGCCAGAGGACAGACAGCATGTAGACCACATGGTTTATGCTTGATGTCACCCGGGACAGGAAATTTCCCCCTGCACTCAGGCTCTGTCTTGGGAAGGAATCAGGCATGTGGCCAGAGCTCTTTTGGAAAGGGGAAGCAGATAG
>NW_007728444.1:73747-75974 GCF_000696425.1 Galeopterus variegatus | reverse complement strand
CCACATACAGACCGGTTCCCGCTCACTGGCTGAGCGAGGTGCGGGCCCAACACTGAGGGTTACGATCCCGTTGCCGGTCCTGGTCCGGTACGGCCACGACACTGAGGGTTGCGATCCGTTGCCGGATATGAAAAAAGACAAAAAGGAAAAAAAAAAAAAAAAAGAAAAATTTAAGATTTGTGTGTGTGTGTGTTTGTTGTCATTAAGGATTAACCACAAGATGAGACCAGTTATAGAAAAAATGTTTATCCTTTTCACCTACTTGAGTTGTACTGTATAAATGTCAACCCCCATCCCAGTACCCCTAAATATTTACCATATTCTGTTGTGTTTTCCCCTCATGCTTGTTTCATCCCCTGAACTTCGAGCTCCTTGTGGGTAGACATGATGTCATACATCTTTGGATATCAGTGTCCACAGGACCTAACAAGATAATCCTGACACATAGTGTGGACTCACTAAATATATGTTGAATAAATGAAAAAATTCAAAATGTATAAATAATATTTCCGTTTAGTTTTCCTCAATGTCCTTCTTTCAAGTTTTAAAGAGTGTCTGGATTTTCTTAGGGCTTCTGCCTCAGACCTGCACACTGCATGGGTGTGAGGTCCAGGGAGCTGGCTCAGGGTTGGGGAGCCAGGAGGATGGCAGTGGCTCTAATTATGATGTCTGGGGGAGAATTCCCATTTAGGATCTTTCCAAACACAAGGGTCATGGCACTATAGGAGAGCTTCCTGTGCCTGTGAATAAATCAGGGATGAAGGAGAGGAAGTTTTCCGAAACAGCATAGTTCGTGGTGTAGGATCTTTGCTGTTACTTAAAAAAGAAGTATTTAAAACTCCCACAATGTAAATTAATTCAGATGTAAATAACCATCCAGACAGCCAGGAATTTGACAAAGAGTTGTCTGCCAACATGTCCTGAGTAATTAACTAGATTTTTGCACTGTTTTCATTTTGCTGGCAGCACTAGGAGACACAGCCTTCTTTCTTAGCTCTGACTTGGTGGTGCTGATTCTATGAGTTGAAGAAAAAACTTTGGATTTTGGTGGCCAGCTTCTCAGGCTTTAGAACTTACTGCAGGGATAAATACTAACTCTAGAAATTTCTCTTCTTAATTCTGAAGATAATTTAGCATTAAGCCTTGGGCCAAGCCTCTAGCTTCTCCTTGACCCATTTTCTTTTCTGGGGCCATTTTACTGAGGAGCATGATATCTGTTAACTTCTCAGATCCCTGTGAGAATCAAGTAGAGATTCTGAGCTCTGGAGATGAAAGAGTCTAACTAAGCACAATTATTGCTGTTAAGAAAACCCAAAATGCACAAGTTGAAATTTCCTAAGCTGGGATCTGCTTTTGCCCCAGCTCTGGATGCTAGGGCAGCTGAGCAGTTCTCAGGGACAGAAGTGCGGCACATTGCCATTCCTAGGCCCTGCCATGAAAGGTTGTTAAATTCCCAACATCTCTGTACTCACTTCCTGTCCAAGCCTGACACCATAAATGTGAAGGCACTTTGAAGGTATGACACATTATTAGAAACATAAGACATTGTCATTGCTATAAGTCTACATTCTGAATCAAGGATTAGTTTCCTCCTAGGAGATGGAGTATCTGGGGTTAAATGAAGGTGAGCCATGAACCTTGCTGTGTGCAGGCAAAACTGATTTTGTTCTGGGTGAGCTGCAGGCTGCAGACTCTTTTCAAAGCTGATCGTTGAGGGGTTTGTTCAGGGCTGGTTTTTGCATGAATTGTTTGTCGACATTTGGACATCTTTATCTCTGATGCTGCTCTGTAACTTAAACTGACATTTCTGCCCCAAACTCAATGTTTTGGGAAGGAGAAAAGATTTTTTACCCAGAATACACACTCAACTGCCCAGCCCCAGGGAAAGGACTCTTTGGACCAAGCAAGAACACTCCTTCGAGTATTCTTTGAGTTTCTTTAGCTCACATCCAGCATGGGACTGAGAAGGGAGAAGTGCAGCCTGGGGTGGCGGTGGGGCTTACCAGCTCCACACAAGTGAGGCTTGCCAGTGGGACCTTACCGTTTTGCTTGGAGATTTAAGAATGACCAGCTCTTCAGAATATTTGCTTTTAAATGGCAGTGTAGTACTTGGCATGTAGTAGACCATGGACAAATGGACGAATAATGAAGCCCAAATTCTACCATAGGACCTTATCAGAGACTTTTGGATTACTAGTTCCTTTGGGTGTTTTACCTCTATAACTTC
>NW_007728444.1:71691-73026 GCF_000696425.1 Galeopterus variegatus | reverse complement strand
CTCTACCATAGGACCTTATCAGAGACTTTTGGATTACTAGTTCCTTTGGGTTTTTTACCTCTATAACTTCCTACCCTCTTGCTGTAACTGCTCTCTATCTTAACTTGAGCATGGAGGTGGATGTGTGCTGAAGAGTCTCCTTTTTCATGTTGTCTCTGTACATTTGTGCTGCTATAGAAGAATACTTGAGGCTGAGTAATTTATAAAGAACAGAAATTTATTTTCTCACCATTCTGGAGGCTGGGAAGTCTAAGAGCATGGCACCAACATCTGGCAAGGGCCTTCTTGCTGTGTCATTGCTTGGCAGAAGGCAGAAGGGCAAGAGCTTGAACTTGCAGCCTCAAGCTCTTTCCATAATCAGCATTAATCCATCATGAGCGTGGAGCCCTTTTGACTTTGCCGACTCCCCTTAGGCCCCTCTTCCCAACACTGTTGCGTTGGGGGTTAAGTTTTCAATACATGCTCTTTGGGGGACATGTTCAAACCATAGCACATGCCTTTGGCTCTTGTCCCCCACACTCAATCCAAGTGATGATTCCTTGTTGCACTTGTGACAGCTGTGGCTGGAGCCTGGGGGCACTTCTGGGGCTTCATTTATGCATTATGTTTTCCTGTAAGATTTATAGGGATCTTGCTTCAGAAAGAGCTCCTACCCTAAAGATGCATGTACAGAAATATGATGTGGGAGGCAGTTGGAAAAGGTAGACCCAGATTTTTCTTGAATTTTCTTTTTATTTAATCCAGGTTGGCATTCAAGGCTGCACAATCTATCTTTCTAGTTATACTTCCCATCTCACTCTCCTGTTAACTCTAGCCGAACAGGCCAACAAAATCAACATGCACATTGGCACCTTGTACCCCTTCACTTACCTAAATCCTACCTGCTCTTCTAGGTGTGGTTGAATGGTCAACTTCTCCATAAAGTTTCTCCTCTATCCTAGTGACTGTTTTCTCAGAAGTTAAGTTATGTTCTGCACTGTTCTGGGACAATTAGTCTAGCTTGCTTTGTGAAGTGTGGGGTTTGGGTACCAGCAATGCAGTAGGAATGCCTGGGTTTGAATCCTGACCCCACCGTTTACCAGCTTTGTGTCCTTGGCAAAGTTACCTAACCTTCTCTGTGTACCTCTGAACCTTAAAAATGGTATAAGAAGAACTTGGTGTCATGGAGGAGATGGGTCTTGTGGAGGCGCATTTCCAGGGGTCACACTGATCAGGCTCAACTGTCTTGGCAATTGCTCCCTGCCCTGCATACCAAGACACAAAGGTTGGAAAACGGTCCCAACTCGAGAACTTCCAGTTTTACAGATATCAGATACTGTACTATAAAACAGCCCA
>NW_007728444.1:70010-70978 GCF_000696425.1 Galeopterus variegatus | reverse complement strand
GGTCCCAACTCGAGAACTTCCAGTTTTACAGATATCAGATACTGTACTATAAAACAGCCCATTTTTATTTTCAGAGGTTTAAGCTGCCACGTTCCTTCTCGCTCTCTCTCCAGGAATAGCTCAGGCTTTAGAGTCAAATAGATTTGGGCATGAATAATCCCAGCCAATCCTACTGTTTACTATGTGGCCTTGGGCAAGTGCCTAACCTCTCTGGGTCTCAGTTTTCTCATTGACAAAATGGGGATGATAATACTCACATGGCAGAGTGTAAGAATTAAAGGAGATAGTGCATGACAAGTGCTTACACAGGATCTGGCACCCAGGAAATAATCAGTATTGATTGTTAATAGCCACTATTTATAAACTGCTTTCATGGGACACATATATGGTGGCTATCATTATCTGGTAGGGTCATGATGACATCCCGTGCTCATTCAGATGACACTTCCAGGACTTGTTTTTGTCCTAATGTGAATGCTTCTTTCATTCCCTGTGCATGTGAGTGTGTGTTTGTGTGCTTGTATATATGAGCACAGATACTCTGATCTTTATAATGGTTCCAGGCATCCTTTCCATGAACTGAGAAAATTTCCATGAAATAATTAAGTGCCTCACAACTTTTAAAAGCTGAGATTCTGGTAGAGCACAGAGGGGTGGAAGACAGGAGAGTAGAACTCAATGAGAAGAGAAGGGACTGTCAGGACATATTGAAATCAGTGCCCAGAAGGGGTGCAAAAAGGAAAGGAAACCATGGCGGTAATATTCGTACTCTGTAAAATTATATTCAACATTAATCTTGTGAGTTACAAATTCATTAGCTGTACGGGTAAACTTAGTAGTCTCAGATTTTCTGCAGGATGCCTGAAGTTGTTATGAAGATGGCATACCCTTCCACAGTGCGGAAGAGCCGGAAGATATTTCACATCTGACAGCAAAGCTCAGGCCTGGGCCGAGCCCGTGGCGCACTC
>NW_007728444.1:56712-69227 GCF_000696425.1 Galeopterus variegatus | reverse complement strand
AAAAAAAAAAAAAAAAAAAAAAAAAGCTCAGGCCCTCGAGTTTCCCATTGGAATTAACTAATTAGAAAAAGAAAAATGAAATCACAGAATTATCATGTCAATAATGTCCAGCCCTGTCTACCTATTATAGGAGGACAAAGGGCTGAACTGGGAAACTAGATTTCAGACGCTCAGTTGGGAGTGTGTGGGCATCATCAAGTCTCCAGCATACACCATTAAGCTCCCCCCACTCAAGCTCTGCAGTTTCTGAATGATTCCCCCTGATGTGATGTTGCCTCTTAAGCAGTATTGTTAAAATAGATGATGCAGCTCCAGGTGTGGAAGGAGCCAGGGCCCAGAACTAAATGGGCTGTTTCTAACAAAGGTTCGTGACTTGCGATCTGTTTACAGTGCTTGCTTAATAGTGCTAATAATAGGAAATCACTTAATTTCTGTAGAAGGCAGAGTTCGGGGGGATGCAGGCAGGAAACTGCATCCCATTACTCTGACTCCCTGGCCTGAGGACTCTCTGAAATGGTCAGTTCTGTGGTTAGAGGCCTTCCCCAGTGCCCACTCCCACTCTACCCCACTACTTTGGCAAAAATGTGACTTCTTCATTTGTGGTGGCCTGTCTGCACAGGCGAAGCTGGCCTATACCTGGTTTTCAGGTCAGAACTGGTACACATCTTGGCAAAAATGTGACTTCTTCATTTGTGGTAGCCTGTCTGCACAGGCGAAGCTGGCCTATACCTGGTTTTCAGGTCAGAACTGGTACACATCTGCAAGTCTTAGAGAAATTATGTGACTTGACTAAAGTCACACAGCTTGAAAGTGTGACTAGCTTGTTAACTGATTTGATTTTGTTAAAAATACCTCTGTTGAACATACACTCTATCCAGAGCCTTGTGCTAGGTGCCCCCAAGGACATTTGTAGTTCTCTGTTGCTGCTCTTATCAAAGTAAGAGATGGCTTCTGTGCATCTCTGAGATTTTGAGCTCCTTATAGGCAGGATAGTGTCCTATTTATAGTGCCTGAAGAGTGTGTAAGTGCTCTATGGTAAATAAATGAAAGGCAGACACGTCCCTGTCTGCATATTGCTCATCATCTAGGAGCAGACTTGTTTAAAGTCAACTATGGTACCAGTCAGACTGTAGTAACTGTATTAACCATTCATTCATTCATTCACTCATTGGACATTTATTGAACACCTATTATATGCCAGACACTGGGAAGGGTATTAGGAATTCAAAGATGAATAAAAAAGGAGTCTCTAATGTCAAGGACCTCCTAGTTTATAGAGGGAAATAGACATGCAAAGAGTTGAATTGTATGACAGGGTGGTATCTTGCTTACGTGGTATTCCACCCAGAGTAGTCAAATTCATAGACAGAAAGTAGAAGGTTGCAGGGGCTGGGGGAAGAGGGAGTAGGGAGGTACTGTTTAATGCGTACAAAGTTTCAGTTTGGGAAGATGAAGAAGTTCTATGGATGATGGTGATGAGTGCACAACGATGTGAATGAACTTAAGCCAGGGAGCTGAACACGTAAAAATGGTTTAAATGGTGAATTTTATGTTATGTAAATTTACCACAGTAAAAGCAACACAAAACAAAACAGGGTGGTGACTGAGTGCTCTGTGACCCAAGGAAGGACAAGCTCCTTCCCTAGAGCCCCAGAGCCCAAGCCTGACTAAGCGTCCAGAGCCTTTGTGTCCCTGCTTGTCTGGAAGGGGCTGGGCACGTGTAGGAATTAGAGCAGATGGAGGAATAGGGCCTGGAAGCTCGACTTAGCTGAGTTGTAAGAGCACCTGCTTCATCACACGCTTTCCCTTTCTAGAAGCCACGGGTTCCATGTCCTTTGATGAGTCCACACAGGAGAGGCTCAGGAAAACAAAGTTTATTATACTACAGGTCCCAGAAACAGGAGACCCAATACGCAGGGCCACGTGGAGAAGCACCAGTGTAGGTCAGGAGGCAGAGGGGCCGGGCGGGAGTGAGGGCGGAGTCTAGGCCATGGCCGTTATTGGGGTTTCCACGGGAATGGCAAGGCAGGGCAGGTAAATTGGTAACTGGCTCTAGGATGATTAAGGCAGAGGAGTATTGCCTCCTGGGTTTGTGGGCCAGACAGAGGACATAGGGCTCTGGATTGGTTAGTGTGCATCTCAAAGGCATGTGGCTTTGCTACCTATAAGACTGGCTAGCACTGAGAGAGGCAGTCTCTCCCCAGCCAGAAAGATTTTTGGGATGTTAAAACATCAAAATATAAAGAAAATAAAAAATAAACAATACAGGTACTAAATAAAAAGGTCACTTGGTGAATAAAGAACTTCTGCAGTTATTGATTGCTGCATAACAAACAACCCCACTTAAAACAACAGCCACCCTTTATTTGCTCATGATTCTGTGTTCTGGGCTGGGCTTAGCTGGGCACTTGTCTCTGCTCCACGCGGTGTTGGCTTCACTTACCTTTGGGTTTGCAATAAGCTGGTTGCCTTGCTGGGGCTAGAAGAGCCCAGATGGCCTTCCACACATGGATGGCACCTCAGAAGCATGACGGGGACAGCTGGGGGCTGGCTGGGCCTTTCATTGTTCTTGTGGAATATCAGATTTAATGACTTGTATTAATTTTTATTAATTTTTGATCACCTTCAATCCATGGAACTTTACAAACAGGTTTTGGTAAAGCGGAAGCATTTAATGAGTAGAAACAACTTAAAAATTCATTATGTTTTTTACATAATTTATTAAATTATTTAATGATTGATCATTTAAATTATTATAATTATATTTATATTACTATATAGATTTATATAAATTATTTATTTAAGCATTTTACATAATTTATTAGTCTAATATCTTTCTTAGAAATTATCATTTGTTTTGTTTCAAGTGACATATTTCTTTGCTTCTATATTTTCTTTTGTTTATCCTTATATCCTTAATTATTTTATTAATTGTTGAATTAAATTATTGATTTAACAGAAACATTTTTTGTTCAGCCACAGAAGGTATAGATATCACTATTGGAATATTGTTTATTAAGGCTAATTCTCTAAATTCAAGTTATGTTAAAGTGAACATAAAATTTCTAAATTCTGTTTTCATTGCAGCATTACAGGTTGTCCATTCAAATATTCAAGGTTCAAATATTCTTTCCATTTTTAATTTTAATTCCCAGATCATCAGAGATATCATTTCATTCTTTTTATTTCATCTATGTTAGTTTTTGTGGGCTTAATTGTGTTCCCCCCAAATTCATATATTGAATCTCTAACTCGCACCGTGACTGTATTTGGAGAAAGGGACTTCAACAAGGTGAAAAAGGTTGAGTGGGGTCATACGGGTAGAGCCTTAATCTGATAGAACTGTTGTTCTTATAAGAAGAGGAAAAGACATCAGATCTCTGTCTGTCTCCCCATGTGTGCACAGAAGAAAGGCCATATGAAGACACAACTAGAACGTGGCCGTCCGCATGCCAGGAAGAAAGCCCTCACCAGAAACTGAATTTTTTGCTATTGGACTTCCGGCCTCCAGATCTGTAGGAAAATAAATTCATGTTTTTTAAGTCATCCACTCTGTGGTATTTTGTTTATGTCAGCCTAAATGGCCGTCCGCATGCCAGGAAGAAAGCCCTCACCAGAAACTGAATTTTTTGCTATTGGACTTCCGGCCTCCAGATCTGTGGGAAAATAAATTCATGTTTTTTAAGTCATCCACTCTGTGGTATTTTGTTTATGTCAGCCTAAGCAAACTAATGCAGTAGTAAATACAAAGCTTATGAAGAAAAGATTAAAGTTTTTTATTGGATTGACATCTTTCATTGCATCATCGAGGGGTAATTCAATACAGTGACTTAGTGCCAAATTAAAAACATTCAGAAATGTTTCTAAAATTTTTGCTGAAATGCCACACTTTCCCTCTAGCATACAGGCACTGGAAGTGTCTGAACGAGAGGTTTCCATGAAAATATTTCTCCTCATACCATTTTTCTCAAGCACTGACAATAAGGAGGTTTGGTATATTATTTCAGATATTATTCTTTCTAATTCCACAAGATCAACAAAGTTTAAAATTTCTCATTTAAAATAAATTATTAAAATGTTTTATGTAAAATTTTCATAAAAAATGAATATTTTACTGTCTTGATTTATAACTTCTCAGACAAGTTGCTTTCTCATTTCAGTAGATATGTTTTCCAATAAGTGGGACCATAAATCTAGAATGCAAAGTATGCTTATATAGATATTATGTTTTAATGGCAATTGAATATTTAATGTTTGAAAATGCTTGATTATGTTTAAGTACATACTGGATAGTTTTAACATTTTTAAGAGCACTTATTTCTTTAAAATTTTTATTCATTTATTTATTGGTTATGAATATTCAGGGGGTACAAAGCAAATTGTTAACACTCGTGCCTAAGATGTGATGGCAGATCCACACTGGCAGCATGCCCATTACCACAAATTGTGATTATGCCCTGAGTCCCCCACCCAATTATCCCCCTAATTATCCCCTCCTTCCCTCCCCATCCCCCTTCCACTTTGTATCCCTAGGTATGTTCTCTCCCTCTGCAAGTCCAACACACCACTGTGGTCTTTCTTTCCTTCCTTCTTTCTCTCTTAGCTCCCAGTTATGAGTGAGCACATGCGGTATTTATCTAAGGGCACTTTCTTAATATTTTCAATTGTTTTATCAACATTTTGTTAAACTGAAAAGATTTTGTTCTTTCAAAGGCATTGTTATATGAAACTGATCTTTTGATTGTTCTCATTGATAATTACAATTTTTAAAATTAAGCCACGAGCTTTGACAGAACGTGATTGCTCTTCTGATGAGTATGTAAGTTGTAGGGGAAGAATAATAATTTTTTCTTCAGCCTTCATAAGTTCTTAGTTGGAAGGCAGTCCTGTAACAGAAGATCAGTTTATAAGAGAAAGACAAACAAAAATGGATTAACATGTATCTTTCATATGTGCGTGGCAGACACCCAGGGAATGAGTAATTCTCAAAGAGGTGGCTTTGAATCCCAGCTTAAATAGCACCTTTAACAAGAACAGTAAATTTTTAGAGAATTGACATGACAAAGGAAAAAGACTTTTAGTCTCTTTGGGTGGCAGCTTGGGGAAGGCAAATTAATGGCAGATAAAGACTAGTTAGTAAAGCTTGTTAATGTAGATTCCTGTGGTACCATCTCTAGGCTAGTAAGAATCCAAAGTTGTCTTCAGTGGTTAACCTTTGTTCTTCCTGATAGAAGCAGGACAGGATACCTTTTGTCCTTGTAAATCTCTGACCTACTTTTAGGCAGATACAGAGAGGGCAGAGAGTTCTACTGCATCTGCTTCTCAATCACCTTCAAGCTCAACAATCCTTCATATTTTGGGGTGGCATATTCTGGTCTCCCACAAAGTCTTTTAACAATTAACTTTGATCCAGTATTTAGATAAGTAGCATTGGTGAGACACTCATATTTTTGTTAAAATAATAAAGTTATTTTGTATTGAAGAAATAAAACGTATTGTGTTGTACTGATTCCTGCACAGTGTAAAAGATGTTCAGGTTGTTTGGAAGATACTCTAGGCTGCAGTTCATTATTAATACCACTGCTTGTACTCTGCAGATTCAGAAGATTGAACTGTATAATATTTAACGGAACATTAATAATTACATCCACAGTTGGTTGTCTCTTATTCTGAGAGCTTATTTTTAATATTTTATTTACAATTTTTCCATTTATTTTTTGTTATTTATAAATTCTTAAATGTATAAATATTGAAACACTGCATTTACAACTTACACAAGAATTACAATGAAGAGACAATACAACTGAAGCAAGAACTATTTAGAATCACATGGCCACCGTGTGATTTCAGTACAGTGATAAAATTGTGACGTACGTAGCATGGTATGCTTTATGTTACAGGAGGTCCACTTATCAATGGTCCTTGTGACATCCTAGACAATTAGCCTGAACGAATGAGTTTAATTTAGAATTAATTATTAATTAAGTTTACTGTTTACTGTGATAGCTGTTATACTATTTACCAATCAGAACAGAAACCTTTCAACAGTACAACAATCACTGCAGTTGCACTAATGAATAGTGGCTGAATAAATTACAAGGTGGAAAGTAGAAGATCTTTGGAGACAAATATTCTTTCTTGCTTGGGGAAAGGTTTAGCTTTTGGAAGAGATTCTAGGAGGTTCCTTGAGGGGAAAGGATGGGAGAGGAGAGAGGATGCCTTTGTTGATGGCCAGAGGGAATCAAGAAGCAATTTCCTGCCGACTGGAAAGAGGCTGAGGCTGAGGTCGAGGTTCTGGAGAAGAGGGAACCCATATGCTGCTTCCTGCCAGTGATTCATGGAAGGGGCATGATCTCAGACGTGTAGCTATGTGGGGCCAGGGAGGCTGGAGCTGGGCCTAGGGGCTCCCAGGCTCTCCATTTAGAAGATAGCAGAAGGCCAGAGTGGAAGGACCGAGGACCAGTCTAGCTGGGACATCTCAGGAGGAACAATGTGGACCCATGACCGGTGGCAGAGGGAGGAGCTGCCTGGTGCTTGGGTGCTATGTAAGCCCTCAGAAGATTTGTCCAACTTGTGGGGAGCCCTGGTGAAGGCTGATACTGAAATTCCTGCCAGTGAAGCAAGAAAGGGGCTCAAAGTTAGATTTATTTTAAAGAAAATAAAGAGGTGATTTATCCAGCACACGTAAATCTGCAATTCATGGCTTCTCTGCACTTGTGCATGTGTGCCATGCAAGTTAAGTAAACACAGTCCTAAGCCAGACAACACCAATTTAGATATGTAATGGCTCACAGAGCAACAGGTCACTGTGCTCCATACAGAGCTAGTAATGGCAGGCACTCAGCTTTAAAACAATTTATTGTTGAGTAAGTTTTCTGCAAGAAAAGGGTTAAAGTCTCCGGAGGAGGGGGAGGTTAGGTGAGGAGCGGTGAAGAGAAAATCTTTAGATCCTGGTTTGAACAAACCAGCTGTAAAGCACTAATTTTGGAAAACCAGGAGGCACATATGGCAAAATGCTAACCATTGTTGACCGTGAATCCGGGTGATAGAGGCAGATGAATGTTCACTCAACTCTTTGCTCTACTCTTCTATATCTTTTAAAATTTTATAATAAAACAATCACTTAAAAACCCAAATACTCAAGACATTCCAAACATCCAAATCCACCAAAGAGAGAGAGAGACAGAGAGTGTCTTAGGGGAGATGGCTTAGCCAGGACAGAGTTGCTTTCTGGTTGGGATTCAATGGATGTTTGGATGGTGGCCATTAAATTTGGTTCTCATGGTCATAAGGAGGCTGCTGTACCTCCAGCCATCATGTCCATACTGCAGGCAGAGAGAAAGAAAAAAGCCCCAAATTTTCATCTCATGAAGTCATATATCTTGGGGAGAGTAAAGGAAGCCCTCCCCAACACCGCACCGGCCATCCCTATATAGGATCCGAACCCGTGGCCTTGGTGCTACCAGCACCGCACTCTCCTGAGTGAGCCCCGGGTCCGGCCCTCGTTCCAGCCTTTATAAAAGAGAACTTGGTGAGCTGGATTTAAGCTGGAGGATGGGGAAAGCTTTCTGAGTTTCTGGCAAGGCTTGGCTAGGAAGTAATTGTATATATCACACCAGCACTCATAAGTTCAGAACTCATTTATTGTGGAAATGCCAGTTGGGAGATACTCTTGAATTCTGTACTAAATGAAATGTCTGGTCAGATTTTTCCGTGGGCAGAATGGGGTTAGTGATGGGACAGAAGGCAGCTCACAGCCCATTTAACTAAGCTTCCAGTGAATTCAGAGACATTCCCCTTTATACTTTGAAGGTGGGCTAGAGACAGGAGTGTAAGGGGAGGATAGAAATGGGAGAGAGTGGAAGAAGCTTCATGATGAACCAAGTCTTTAGTTGTGTGAGGACACTTTATTTGCCTTCATCTTCAATAAACTAAGGTGTTACTATACATAAGAGAAAAACTAGCCTATGTATAAAAACTTAGGAGGAGCAGGAAGGAATAGGTTAAGAATGTGTCAGGAAAACATGGAACAATCAGACTTACAAACAGAGACAGAGTCTGATGTAACTCACCTTGTCTGTGAACCCAAAGCACTTTGTCTATCTTTTTATACTTCATTTTTAACACAACTTGTGACACCTGGAAATTGTATCAGGTTGCTGATAACAGACCACCTGACTACAGCAGTATAGTAGAAATGTGGACTGCTATCCAAAAGCCACTCAAATCCCCTTTTCCTATTTTATAAAGGCTGGAATGAGAAAAAACTCATCTTTTCAGACTGACTTGCAGCTAGATAGAGGTGGTCAAGTGTCAGAGTTCTGGCCAGTGAGATGTAGGAGATCCCTGGGGAGGGCTTCCTTTACTCTCCCCAAGATATATGACTTCATGAGATGAAAATTTTGGGTTTTTTTTCTTTCTCTCTGCCTGCAGTATGGACATGATGGCTGGAGGGGCAGCAGCCTCCTTATGACCATGAGAACCAAATTTACATGATAAGGACAACAAATCAGTAAGGTAAAAGGAGCCGGGGATATTAATGGTGTCATGGAGCTCCTAAACCAGCGCTGAAGTGATTACCGTGATTCCCTGTCATATCAGGACACTCCTCTCCTCCTATCAAACCATGGTATCAGTTAAGAATTATGTTCACCTACAACAGAATACCTTACTTCCATAGGTTAAAAAAGTGAGGTTTTACTGTCTCATTCAACAAGAAGTCAGGGAATAGGAAGTTAAGAGCTCGTAGGGTGGCTCACCTGTGTTGTCAATGGTCCTGGCTCCCTCTGTCTTCTTATCTTTTCCATTCTTAATGTGTTGATATCCTCCCCATGGTCACAAGGTAGCTGCTGTATCTCCAGGCATTAGGTCTGCATTCCAGGTAAAAAGAAGTTTACATCTCATGGGTTCAAACTGTCACATGGCCACTCCTGGCTGCATGGTGGGTAGGGAAAAAGTCAAGTAATTGACTTTTCAGTGTCTACATTAGAGGAAACAATGTAGGTTGGTCACTCAACATCCATTCCCAATAACTTTTCCCCTTGCTTTCCTGTACTGTCACAGGCACTTTTTTTTTTTTTTTTAACACCACCTGTGAAGGAGTTATTACCATATCAAATAGGCTGGAAATCTTGTGGATCCCTAACAGTGCCCAATACATATGGAAACTAAATAACATTTTTTTTTTTTCCCTTTTTGTCTTTTTTTTCTGACCGGTAACGGGATCGCAACCCTCGATGTTGTGCCCGTACCGGGGACCGGCAACGGGATCGCAACCCTTGGTGTTGCGCCCACACCGTGCTCAGCCAGTGAGCGGGAACCGGTCTCCACATGGGATCCGAACCCTCGGCGGGAGCGCCGCCGCACTCCCAAGCGGCGCACTCTCCAGTGCGCCACCAGGCCGGCCCTAAATAACATTTTTTGAATTAATGAGCAGTGCTGCCTGGGGTTCTTATTTTCTGAAATTCTACAGTCACCTTTACTGAGTTACCATTCTGTAACTGATAAAACAAGGTAAAGCAGGGCAGGGGAAAGGGTAAGAAAAACAGAGGCTATGATATGAATGGAGACTTGAAAGATTGGTAGGGTAATGGGTTCATTTTTTTGTTTGTTTGAAATTTTCTTTTGATGGAGAGACTCCTGATTCTCATAATGCTGGGCTAGATAATTCAGACCAATTCCAGTGAACACAATTTAAAAAGCTAAATGAAATATAAAAACATCTAACATCAAAGACCTAACAAGAGAGTAAGAAATTACTGGGACCAAATTCTGAGAGTGATTGGGAGTCCAGAGAGGTCAGCCTAGCATTTGGGCCCAGTTTTTCCTTAGGGGCCTTTGCTAATCTGGAGGTGGTGGCTGAGAGGCTGAGATATGCTTTGTGGTGAAGGGGACAACCAAGGCTTGGGATTTGATAAACTATCTATTTTGCCTTGTGATCTAGAAGGACTGCTCCATATGAACAAGGGTGAACCAGAAATAAACCAGCTGTCACACAGACCACAGTCATCTGGTCAGCCCAGAAAAATCTCAAACCCTGAATTTGGATTAAAGTAATTCTGGATCTTTAGGTTCCTCTAGACACCTGGCAAAAGAAGTAGAAAATCCTCCTTGGAAAAAGATACCATCTTTGGCCTCAACGGTCTACAAAGAACTTTTCAAAACAATGTTTGGCATACAATAGAAAACTACTAGACACCTGAAGATCTAGGACTCAATAAGCAAGAACTAGCAGAAACAAAAGACCAGATCAGCCACAAAGGGACTCAAAATACTTGAATTATTGAATTTTCCTTCGATATTATCTTATTGTTTTGGTGTCACAAAATTCTATTCAGTAACATTACAATAAAAAACTACTAGACACCCGAAGATCTAGGACTCAATAAGCAAGAACTAGCAGAAACAAAAGACCAGATCAGCCACAAAGGGACTCAAAATACTTGAATTATTGAACTTTCCTTCGATATTATCTTATTGTTTTGGTGTCACAAAATTCTATTCAGTAACATTACAATAATGAAAAGGGCTATATAAAATAAAAAGCAAAAAATACACAAGAAAGAAATATACCATTATTGTGTTGGTGGTGTCTGTGAGTTGCAAACTATGGTGTTTGCTTCATCTTTTTTATTTCTGTATTTTCCAAATTTTCTTTGATGACAATTCATACTGGAAGAAATACTTATGTAAAAGAGAAAGTGATAAGGGGTATAATGCAGAGCAGGGCTGGATTCACAGGTGTGCAATCTCTACATTTGCCCAGGGTCTTGTGCTCAGAAGGGCCTCATGCTTGGTTTAATGTTCTGTGGTTGCTGCCTTGAAATTCTTAATTTTTAAACAAGAAAATTTTCATTTTGCACTTGGTCCTGCAAAGGATGTAGCCAGTCCTGACATAGAGGTAATTAAATGCTGATCTGCTGACTCTCTGGACTAGCTACAGTTTCCCCAGTTCCCACCGAAAGACATTAGCTTCTAAATTGGAGTTGTGATATGATGTTGATGGGCGGGGTGAGGAGGGGGGAAAGGGAGAGAGGAAAAGGAGGAATTGGTGAAGGGACACGAAAATCAACTATATTGTATATGGATAAATTAAAATTCAAAAAATAGCAAAATGGAAGTAACAACAATAACAAAAAAATGAGGTGAATTTGGCCAAGGATATTATGCATGGGATATAACAATATAACATTATATAAAGATATAACGATATTCTTTGTTTTTTGTGATGCAAATAATGAATTCTTAATAAGTATTTTCAGAGATTGCCTTTAGATAAATAAAGGCAGCAGTGGATAGCTTTTAAAAAAAATAAATAAAATAAATTGGAGTTGTGGCCAAATAGCTGCAGGAATGCTGAGGTGTAATAAAGCCCTGAATTAGGATTCTGCAGACCTGATTCAAGTTCTTTCACTGGCTAGTTGTATGACTAGATCTCAACCAGCTGTAAAGCTATGGGAATCACATCTGTGAATAGAGCAACTAGCACACTAGAGTTAGAATCAAACAACAACTACTTATCTAGTGCTCACCCTGTGCAAGGTACTAAATGCTCCGTGATTCACTCTAAACCATGATGGGGTTCTAGTCTTCCACCCAGACATGACAGTCATTTTTTGGGGTATTTCTTCTTGCCTTTTGGACTTAGTGACACCTGAAACCCAACTTCTATCTGAAATGATTGGAAACTCTTTCCCTACTATATCAGAAATCCCTTCCAAAGCAAGCATGAACTTCCAAGATGCTGGGCCACTGGGGCAAGTGTGCAGGTAATAATGTCTAATGTTCATTGAATGCCTACCGTTTATTGAATGTGTACCAAGCGCCAGGCTCCCTGCTAGGTTTTTACGTATGTTCCCATTCATTCCTTTTTAATGGTTTGGTACTACTTTTATCCCTATTTTTCACATAAGGAAATCGTGACTTAAAGAGGTTAAGAAACTTGCAGCTATAAAGAGGTCTGCCTTCAAAAGCACGTTCTCTTGACAGACCCACTAGACAAACACCAACAACACCGAACCACTGTTGCTGCCTCTTCAATCCAGAGTAGTTCACCAAGTCTGCGTTTCCCCAGTCTCAAGGTCAGATGGTGGGCGACCGTGGAGGATTCCAGGGAAGGACGCTAAGAGAATTTAGCAGGAGCGGAGCTACAAACACATTCCAGGGCTCTGAGTGTGATAGTTCGGGAAAATCTGACCGAACAACACCGGGATAGAAGGGATTGCCCTGTATCCCTCAACCAACAGAAAACAAACCCCACTCGCGCACCCACACTTCCCACTCCCATGGGTGAACCTGCCAGAACCGGGAGGTGCGGCGACGCGTAGAGTGGCGAGGCACCCACCATAGCCTTCCGCAGCTTCCCGCCTGCTCCAGACGCACGTGTTCAATGAGTCCCTGAGCGCCGCACGCCGCCTCACCTCCCCGCGGCCCGCCTGCGCTCCTGGCTTCAGGTTTCCTCCGAGAGGCTGGCGCGCACGACTGCGCCCCGCAACCCACCTTCCCCGGCCCCCGCC
>NW_007728444.1:53471-55712 GCF_000696425.1 Galeopterus variegatus | reverse complement strand
TGGCGAGCTTCGCGGAGAGCAGCACTTGGCCTGAAACCCGTCGCTGCGGCCGCCCGGGCGGGAGCCGGCCCGCTGGGCTGGAGCCTGTGCCCGCTCCGGGCTGACCCCGTTCCCGGGGCACTTGGGTTACCGAGGCCGGCGAGCCGGGGCCGCGGTCGGAGCTCTCAGCTGCGCTGGAAGCGCCCAACGCGCGGGATCAACGGGACCCGGCCCCTCCCGGCCACCGAAAGACCCGTTCTCCCGGGGAAGAGCTGCTGCCGCCGCCTCTGGGACTCGGAGGAGCGAGCTCGGAGTCCCCCGGGCACCTCGCGGACGCCCTGCCGAGCGGCGCGCTCGCCTCTGCTCGTCGCTTCGGCGCGGGAAGTAGCGGGCTCTTCCCTGGGACCGCGGCGGGCGCACCGCCTCGCTCGGTCCTCCGTGGACCTCCGCATCTGTGGCTGTGGTGGTCTCAAGGCGCCCGCTGGCTGGCGCTAATCCGCAGGTGTTCTCTGCTGACTTGCTTTCTTCTCCGGCGCGGAGACAGTTCCCGCCAACGACACTCGCTGGCCCTGTCCTCGCGGGCGGGCCGGCCTTGGGTCGCCGGAACCACGGGAGTCCTGCCCCTGTTTGCCGCGCCTCCTCCTGGCCACTGGCCCGGAAGCGGCAGACGTGGCTCCGCTCTCGCTCCTTTCTGAGGGAGTGCGGGTCTGCGAGGGGCTTCTTCGCGTGTGGTGGGGTCGGGCCCGCCGGCCATGGCCTTCACTTTTGCTGCCTTCTGCTACATGCTGTCCCTGGTGCTGTGCGCCGCGCTCATCTTCTTCGCCATCTGGCACGTGAGTAAACCGCAGCGGTTCCTAACTCGTTTCTTTTTGCCCCAGACGCGCTCCTGTCCACGTCCTTTCCCGATTTCGTCTCACTTTCTCCACACTGTGGCTTGGGCGGACTGGGAGGCCAGCCGCGGCGCACCCGAAGGTTCGCCCCGCCGTCGCTCCCCTGTCCCGGGGCAGGGGACAGTGCGCGGCATCCTGAGGCCTGGCGGCGCCGGCGCGTCTTGGGTGCCCTGGCTCGAGGCGGAGGGACCGCTGGTGCCCGGCGTCCCGGGCCCTGGAGACGGCGGCCAGACCCCCTCTACCCGCGTCCTTCTTTCCCGCCANCCACACTGTGGCTTGGGCGGACTGGGAGGCCAGCCGCGGCGCACCCGAAGTTTCGCCCCGCCGTCGCTCCCCTGTCCCGGGGCAGGGGACAGTGCGCGGCATCCTGAGGCCTGGCGGCGCCGGCGCGTCTTGGGTGCCCTGGGTCGAGGCGGAGGGACCGCTGGTGCCCGGCGTCCCGGGCCCTGGGGACGGCGGCCAGACCCCCTCTACCCGCGTCCTTCTTTCCCGCCGGCGGGAGGGGAAGGAGAAGCGCCGCTGGCTGGCCCGGCATCGAGTCAAGGAACTGTAACAACTGAACATTTTAAATGTCAGCCTCTGTGTGGGTTGCACTTAGACGTAACTGGAGACGGAGTGGAAGCGACGGGAGCGCAGAGCATGAGAAAGAAGGCAGAAGCCGCCCGGGAGGCAGGGCGGTGGGGCTGAGGCGGGAGGCGGCGAGGGGGACCGGCCCTGGGGAAGCCACGCAGGGAGAGACCGCGGGGAGCAGCGACGGCTTTCTCCCTGTCCTCCTGGGGTCTGAACCATCAGCTCCTGAGTGTTCCCTGAGGTGGCAGAGCTCCGTGCACCAGGCCCCCAGCATCCCCGCGGGACAAGCTGACCGCCACCCTTCTGGGGGCCACGCGGTTGAGGGCAGCCGCGGGTCCCAGTTGTTCAGGTGTGGTGTGGCAAGAGAGGACCGAAAGCTTGTGAGTAGAGGTAGGAAGAGAGAGAACAGGATCGAGGAAGCTGTCCTCTCCCTGTCATAAACGTTTGTCAAGTCTATCGAACTCTCGTGTCTCCTTCCCTAAGGCTGTTTGAGCTCCCCGTCCTCACTCTCAGAGGGTTGGTGGGAAGAATGGCCAAGGCCAAGTGTTTTAGAAGGAGCCACAGTGCATAGTCTCCCACATTGAATTAACAGCCTGGCCTTGCCCGCAAGTCTAGGTGACAGGGAAGGACCGGAGACCAATTCCTGGAGGCATGGTCCTGGCGAACCTCACCCGAAATGAAGACCGGAAGAAAGTCCGAGGGCGGGTGAGATTATCTTAAAGTAGATCTAAGCAGCTAGATAGAGCAGTTCCTGCAACAAGGCTTTCTGCCAGGGAGAGGGAAACGGGGTGGGGGTGGGGGT
>NW_007728444.1:50904-52039 GCF_000696425.1 Galeopterus variegatus | reverse complement strand
CTCCTAGTGGAAGTGACAAGTTTCTTGTTTCTAATAGTGAAAGGAATTTGTGCTCCATGAATTCAAATTACAGTAACAATTCCCAAGTCTCAGCCCCTCATTTCCTAGGCTTTTCCTCTTCTCTTTCTCTCCAAATCAAACAACTCAAACCCCGCCACAATTGATTTGGTTCCTGAACATTGAAAGGGGAAATCTGAGACACACTGATTTCAGGGCACATGTTATGTGGGTGCTAGTTAAATGGTGGTAATTATTTCAACCAAAATTTAGGAGAGTTTGTTCCATGTTGGACTATGTGTTTTCCTTCTTTCCAGCTTCTTGTATTCTTTATGTATTTCTTGATCTGACAAGTCATATTGGTTGTGTAGTGTTTAGTGACATCCAAATAATGAATTGGGGACTTAGCAACATACAGCGGTTAAAATGTCTGCCACGCTGCTGTGCAGATATGAAGATGGCACATTTTTCTTATTTAATTGTACATACCTACTTAGGAGTCATAATAGTAGTTATTTGAGCATCTACAGTAGGCCATCATCTGTTCTAGGCACTTTATAGAGACCTCTTAGATGTACCTCCAACTGTTTACCTCTCCCCTTTTCCCACCGGATGTGTGGGAGCAAGGACAGAGGTGGCCAGCCATAAGCACAATATTTCTTTCAGGTCTTGTTTTACTTTGATAGTTTATCTGCATTTGTTTCCAGATGAAATTACGAATTAATTTATCTTCTATCAGTCACCATCTTTAAGTACACTTGTCACATTTGGAAGAAACAGAAAAAAATTGAGTTTTTTCTGTGGTTTGACATATGTTCAGGCACATGGCCTCTTATTGCCCCGGCAGCCCTTTAAGTCCTCACGATTGACATTTACAGATGAGAAAATGGATTAGAGACGTTCTGAAACTTGCTCAAGGTTGCACAGCTGATATAGAGCTGGAATTTGAGCTGGGTCTGTGAGACTCTATGCCCGAGCCCTTTTTCTAATAGTAGTCACAGTCTTTGGTTTAACTTCGATAACAGTTTCTGTCCAAAGGATTACCTTTCTCTGTATAAATAAAATATTTAAAGTTGGAACTTCTTTTTTTTTTTTGTCTTTTGTCTTTTTCTGTGTCCGGCAACGGATCGCAACCCTC
>NW_007728444.1:47885-49994 GCF_000696425.1 Galeopterus variegatus | reverse complement strand
TTTTTTTTTTTTTTCTTAAATAAGGTTTTTGCTTATAAGATGATACAGGTCCATTGCCAAAAATTTTGAAAATAAAATGATAGATAATGAAACAAAATCACCACTAATCTTACCATCCAGAAAAGATTGGGTGTCTCTTGGGTGTTTTAAAAAATACACATGGATGTTAAGAAAAAAAAAGTGTTCTAAAGGGTTTCAGATGTAAAGTAACATCTATTTCCAGCCAATATAAAATGAACAGTGTTTACTCATAAGAGCCTTCTCAGCCCCAGCTTGGTTGAGCCTGTTTGTAGACTGTCTCATTTATATAAACACAGATGATGGCATTCTTTGAAAAGATCAAAGATTCATTACCAGTTTGATTTCAGGTTTTTAGCTTTTAAACTTTTTATATTTAGAGTCACTCTGAGTTTTGACAATTTTCAAATAAAATTAATTCTCAATAATATTCCCTAGAAAGATGTGGTGTACCATCTCACCTTGAAATTTCTTTGGACTCACAGCAGCATCTGCTGTCAGGGAGTTTTAATGGAACCTACAGAGGATAACATACATATTTATTGAGAGGAAGTTTCACTAGGCAGCAGGTCTTTACCATTAGCTGTTCAGCCACTTCCAGCCTGTGACAGGCTCAGCCACTGGGAACCTAGTAAAAGTTTCAGTTTCTCAAATTTTCCATCTGGAAACAAAAATGGGTTTATGTGAAATGGTAGGATGTTTGGAGTTGACAATAGCCTGTTTTTTTTAAGACCCTAGTTTGGCTTACTCCGATGAGGGTGATGGGCTCTTTGCCAGGCCTTACTTAATCTCTGCTTTTTGTTCTATTTGAGATGCCCTATCCCTCTGGCATGTGATGTCTACAGCTCCAGCCTGCCTTACTCCTCTTTTCTTTTATTCCTCCTCCGTCACTGTTCGTTGCCTCACAGCTAGAGTGGAAGGAAGCTCCATGAGAGCAGGACCTTTTCTGCATCCCCATTGTTTCTCCAGAGCCTAGACAGTGCCTGGCACATAGCGGTGCTTGATAAATACTTGCAGAACAAATTCTTGTTACCTTCTGGCTTGCACGTTTCTGGCTGACATGGCGAGTCGTTTCTGATTTGGCTTCCTGGCCACTTCTCAAAGACTGCTCCCTATGCAATTTGGGCACCTACATTTTTCTCTATACCGTGGAACTTTGAAACCTTGGCAGCTGTAATTCTTGCAAAGACCCCTGGCTGTTACCATCGGGTACAGGCAGGGCCCTTCTTGAAGACAATGGAGCTAGCTCTCCTGCAGAGGGGCAGTCTGGGGAGAAGTTCTGGCCTTACCTGGAGAGCACTTTCCTTAAGGTATAACTTCTCTTTTGACTAGTGCCATCCTATCCTTGCCTTGAGATGTTGGCTGTCCGTTTTCCACAACTACCCTCAAAAAGAGCCTCACATCGTCATTGTATTTCTACCACAGTCATACTGAAAGAGAGGACAGAAGGGTGTGGAATTCAGAGATCACCTAAAATCAGCAGGTATTGGCCCCAATCCCAGCTGACTGGTGATGTTTCAAAGCCTCACGGGGGTTGGGTGTTACAGAGGCGCTAAAGCAACTTTCCCTAAACTTTAGGGTTGCTGAACAAACATTAAAGGAAGTGTTGTGAGGCCTTTGCCAGGTAATTGGAGTTTCCACTGCAGTTGCCCTGAAGTCACACCCAGGCAGAGTTCCCTTTTGAATTCTGAGGCCTGCTCACCTCTTTGCCTCATATCCAGCCCCTCTGGCTGCCTCTTTCCCTCCCATGTGTCCTTACGGCCTGTGCTTTCTTCTCTGGACTTGTGTTCTGCTGCTGATCTTCTCCTAGGCTGTCTGCAAACATGTTTCTCTGGCGCTGCCCCTTCCTGTCCACATGCTGTCTGGAAGATCCCTCACCATGTCCTCTGTCTCCCGTGACCATTCCAGGGATCCACTGAGGATCTGGCACCCGATCACAGTCCCGTCCTCACTCCTGTGCATTGTCCTGGGTGCTATTTTTTATCTGACCTCTCCCCCAGTGACTGCTTCTGTCCCTGCAGTCCACAGCCCCTGATCACACCCTGGCCCTGCCTTTCCAGTGGGGGCCTTGGTCCTCTCACTTCCACCCTC
>NW_007728444.1:44167-47353 GCF_000696425.1 Galeopterus variegatus | reverse complement strand
ATCCCCTGTCACTCCTATGACCGAAGCCTTGGTCTCCAGGAATCTGCTCACTTCCCCTGCTCTCACCCCGGGTGCCTGAGGGCTGCTGGGGCTCAGATGAATGCACGGTTTGACCTAAGCAGGACCTTGGTATTGCCTCGTAACTTATCAGCATGATCCTGGTCCACTTCTTCAGCTTCCACAATACTGATTAGGTCATTGTCACTTTCCCAGAGCCCCCCCGGAGCACCCCAAATCCCCATCCCCACCTCATCTAAGTAGACGACTTTGCCTCCAATTCACAGAGAAGACAGAGGTTAACAGACAGGGATACCTCGATGTCTCGCCCTTTCCCAAACTTCTCTGATTCATAATTTCTCTTTCCTTCCCAGGCTGAGAAGAAGCAGAGTCTCTCCCTATCTTCCCCTCCTAGTTTCCTGGGGACATTGCTCCATCACTTTTCCCCACTTGCCTGTGTCGTCAGCCGCTGCCCTTCACCCATCTCGCCTGGCACATGGGAAGGCTGCCATGCCTCTGAGCTTGAAGACAGTCCTGGGGCCCTTGTCCACAGCCTCCTGATGTGCCATGCAGCCTCTCTTGCCTTGCAGACAGGTTGCACCACACCACGTCCTGCCTCCATTCCCACTTTATATTCCTGCATCAGACACTCAGAAAAGCAGAGGCCAATGAAACAAAGCCCTCTGCCTCTGCCTCTTGGAATTGGCAAATGTTAGCATTTTGCCACTTGCGCTTATGTTCTTTTTGTAAGACACTCATTTCCTCTTTGGCCCCCTGCCTTGTGGACCTCCCCTTGCCCCATCCCAGCACTTGACCAGGGCACCAGTGCTTCCTGCTGGGCAATCTCTGAGTGCCATTTAGGGTTTATCTTGACCTCTGTATGGCTTCAAGACTGTTTCACACGTTATTTCTGGAACTCTGCCCCTGTGTTCCTTGCCCCTCTGTGGATTCTTCTTTTTTGGCCTTTCAGTGCTTCCTGCTGGGCAATCTCTGAGTGCCATTTAGGGTTTATCTTGACCTCTGTATGGCTTCAAGACTGTTTCACACATTATTTCTGGAACTCTGCCCCTGTGTTCCTTGCCCCTCTGTGGATTCTTCTTTTTTGGCCTTTGTCTCCATGTCTGCCTGCCCCCACCCACAGTGGGTTGGTTCCAAGAGGAACTTTTCTGCATGCCTCACAGCCTCAGCAGACCCAGACCTTGCGATGACCCTTTCTACCCCTGTCTGTTCCTTCTCTTGTTACAAGTCATAACCATCTCCTTTTCTATTCTTCATGCCTCATGGCTCTGCCTCGGTTCAGGTGCTCATTTGCTCTTTCTCAGCATTGTAGTCCCTTCCGAACTGGCCTCCTTGGTTATAATCTCACCTGAATGAATCCACCCTGCACATAGCCACCAAGAGTGAGCCTTTTAGCATCTGAAAGGATCTCTTCATGTCATTCCCAGACTAAAAGTTGTTCTGGCTTCTCTCATCTGCAAAGTTAGGGGGTCAGCAGGACCAGGTCCCAATTAACTGTTTGACCTCGTTTCATATCTGTGTTCCAGATGTTCTCAACTTCTTGTACTTCCCAAATGGGCTGTTTGGTCTCCATGGAATGCTTCTTCACATGGCTGGTTTTGCTCTAGCCTTATGCCCCCTGGAAAGATGTGCACTCCCTTTGTATTTGAGCCCCTGTCACTAGTCATATGGTGCGTCTGTCTCTGTTGGACTGTAAGCTCCTGGAGGGCAGGAACCACTTCTCTCACTTGTAGACTCAGTGCCCAGCACAGGGCCAGCACAATGGTTGGAGCTCAGCGATTGCAGAATAAGTAAGTTCAGGATGTGGATAATTTATGGTAACAAACATAGGCTTGGCAAATTCTTCCTCAGTGAATAGTTTCCCAGACTTCACCTGGTTACAACAATCATCTGGATACTAGCTAGAAATGCACGTTCCTGGGCACAGCTGGAAGTACTGGAGGATAACTGAGCTTCAGCTGGAATCACCGGGTAGATGGGAGATGTTAGATGGGAACAAGTCAGCCTAGTTGAAGGTGAGGAGGGCCCTGCTGGGCTGAGGCTCTAAACAACAGATGTCAAAGGAAAAGCTCTGTCAGTGACTACAGCCTTTGTGCATGCTGGAGATCAGAGGACGATTTTGGGGCTGGCATGGGAGCTACACTCTGGTCTTTTCAGCCTCATGTATTGATTTTTTTGTCGTCTTTTTCTTTCCTTTTTTTTGGTGGCTGGTTGGTTCAGAGATCCAAACCTATGACCTTGGTGTTACAAGGCTGTGCTCTAGCCAACTGAGCTAACCAGCCAGCCCCTACTGGGAGCTATTTTTGGTCATAGATATTGTGAAATACATCTTTCTTCCATCCTTCGATGGGCAGTGTAGATAGTCCCCTTGTGGCTTAGATGGTGTTAAATTCCAGGCTGACATGCTTGCCATTCAGATTACTTCTGAGTTGCTTCCTCTTCTAATAGCTGGAATGTCCTTTAAAAAAAGAAACTGAACTGTGTTAATCTAGAGAAAGGGCATTAAGTTCTGCTACAAAGGACCAAGTTTTACATGAGTTACAAACTCAGATCTGTAGAGTTGGAGGTGTTTGCTGGCCGTCAGGGATCATTAATAGCCAGAGGATCTGCATCTTAATGTGGGCAACTGTGACTTGTCTGTACCTGTTAAAGTACATGATTAAATCCTGAATTGGCCTCTGAATACCAATCCAGGACTTAATGATCAGGCTGGCAAATATTTTTAATTTGGCATGGAAGGAGAGACAAACCTGACACATTCTTACATATGCTGAAATAAAGCCAAACTTGATTCTCACCATGTGACATCCTGCGTTGCTGTGGGGAGTCACCATCAAGAAAAAGGCCCTCATCAGATGCGTCCCCTGGACTTTGAACTTCCCAGCCTCCAAAACTGAATTGGAGAGATCTCTTTATTTGTGAAGTTATAGTACACAGAAAAATTGGCTAAGAGATTCTCCATCTCTCCTTGAAAATACCATGAACATTAAATGACTCAGATGCCTGGTTCTAAGGAGGAGCTTACCTGTATGCTAAAGGGTAACCAGGAGCCGAGGGCAGCCCCCACTGCCTGGCAGAAGGCAGGAGCACATGTGGGATCCTAGGCAGGATCCGAAGGCAGCCCCCCCATCCCCCACCTGGCAGAAGGCAGGAGCATGCACAGGGTCCTAG
>NW_007728444.1:42751-43532 GCF_000696425.1 Galeopterus variegatus | reverse complement strand
AAACCCATGAAATAACTAAAAAGGAATTCTGAGCAACAATTTGATGAAACTTCATGAGATACAAGAAGACTCAGACAGCATAGTGAAATGAGAAAAAAAAAAAAACCCAGGATATGGTGGAGGAAATTTACAAAGACATTAATACCTTAAAAAAGAATGTAGCAGAACTCATGCAACTGATTCATTTAATGGCATAAGAAACACAACTGAGAGCTTAGGCAGCAGGCTAGAACAGGCAGAAGAAAGAATTTCTGCTCTCATAGTCTTTTTGAAATAACCCAGGCAGACAAAAAAAAAATAATAATAATAAAAAAAATTAAGAAATGAAGAAAATCTAAGAGAGCTAGTAGAAAACCTTAAATGCACAAACATTCGAATCATGGGTGTTCAAGAAGGGGAAGAGAAAAGAAAAGGCATAGAAAAACTATTCAATGAAATAATAATGGAAAATTTTCCAGGTCTGGAGAGGGATATGGACATCCAGGTCCATGAGGCTTGATCCCCAAACAGATTCATTCTGAAAAGATCCTCTTTGAGACACATTATAGTTAAACTGGCAAAACTCAAAGACAAAGAGAAAACCATAAAAACAGCAAGAGAAAAGCATCAAGTCACCTGTAAGGGAACCCCTATCAGACTAACAGCGGACTTCTCAACGGAAAATGTACAGGCCAGAAGAAAATGGGATGATATATTTAAAATGTAAAAGAAAACACTGCTGGCCAAGAATACTACACCCAGCAAGGCTATCCTTCAGAAAAGAGGGAGATATGGGCCGGCC
>NW_007728444.1:40601-42168 GCF_000696425.1 Galeopterus variegatus | reverse complement strand
AATGATAATCACTATCACAAATACACAAGAAAGAACAAAACCCACTTGTAGAGCAAAGATGAAAATGAGAAATAGAAAGAAACTAAATCTAACCACCTCAAAAAACCAACAAACATCAAAGACAATAAAAGGGGAAGAAAGGAACAAAAGATATTTAAAATTTCCAAACAAAAGTCGATAAAATGCCAGGAGTAAGACAATACCTTTCAATAACAACTGTAATTGTAAATGGGTTAAACTCCCCACTTAAAAGACACAGACTGACTGTATTAAAAAAATAGACCCAAATATGTGCTGTCTTCAAGAGACTCACCTCACCTGTAAAGACATACGCAGACTAATAGTGAAGATGGAAAAAGAATACCACACAAGTGGAAACCAAAAGTAAGCAGGAGTAGCTATTCTTATATCAGATAAAATAGACTTGAAACCAAAAAACATAAAAAGAGACAAAGAAGGACACTATATAATGATAAAGGGATCTATCCAGGAAGAAGACATAACAATCATGAATATATATGTACCCAACACTGGAGTACCCAGATACATAAAACAAACACTGTTAATCCTAAAGAAAGAGACAGATGACGATACAATAATAGTAGAGGACCTGAACACTCCTCTCTCAGCACTGGACAGATCATCTCAGCAACATATCAACATATAAACACAGGATTTAAACTACACTTCAGACCAGCTTGACCTGACAGATATCTACAGAACATTTCATCTAACTACTATGGAATATACATTCTTCTCAGCACATGGAACATTCCCCAGGATAGACCATAAGTTAGGTCACAAATCAAGTCTCAACAAATTTTAAAAATTTGAAATAATTTCAAGTATCTTTTCAGACCACAACAAATTAAAACTAGAAATTACTAACAAGCAAAACTAAAGAATCTATACAACACATGGAAATTAAACAACATGCACACGAATGACCTATGGGTCCAAGAAGAAATCAAACAGGAACTCATAAATTTCTTGAAACTAATGAAAATAAAGGCATATCAAACCAAAACCTGTGGGGTACTGGAAAAACAGTACTAAGAGGGAAGTTTATTGCAATAAACACTTAGATCAAAAGAATAGAAGATTTTAAATAAACAACCTAATGCTACACCTTAAAGAACTGGAAAAATAAGAACAATCCAATCCCCAAATTAGTAGACAGAAAGAAATAATTAAAATCAGAGCAGAACTAAATGAAATAGTAACACCCAAAATGATGCAAAAGATCAATGAAACAAAAAGTTTTTTTGAGAAGATAAACAAAATAGACAAACCATTAGTTGGGCTAACTAGAAAAAGAAGAGAGAAGACCCCGATAACAAAATCAAAAATGAAAAAGGAGACATTACAACTGATACCACAGAAATACAAATGATCATTAGGGACTATTAGAAACAACTATATGCCAACAAATTGAAAACCTGGAGGAAATGGATAAATTTCTGGACCCATGCAAACTACTAAGACTGAATGAAGAAGATATAGAAAACCTGAACAGACCACTAACAGGCAACAAAATTGGAGCAGTAATCAGCAGTCTTTCAACAAA
>NW_007728444.1:37510-39807 GCF_000696425.1 Galeopterus variegatus | reverse complement strand
ACCTGAACAGACCACTAACAGGCAACAAAATTGGAGCAGTAATCAGCAGTCTTTCAACAAAAGTCCAGGACAGGATGGCTTTACTGCTGAATTCTTCATGACATTGAAGAATAATTAATATCAATTTTCTTCAAACTATTTCAAAACATTAAAACAGAGTCCATTCTCCCAAACTTGTTCTATGAGGCCAGCATCACCCTGATACCAAATTCAGACAAAAACACAAGAAAGAAAACTACAGGCCAATGTCCTTGATGAACACATATGCAAAAATCCTCAGCAAAATATCAGCAAACAATATACAGCAGCACATTAAAAAAATTATACACCATGATCAAGTGGGATTCATCCAGGGATGCAAGGATGGTTCAACATACACAAATCAATAAATGTGATACACTACATCAACAAAATCAAGGACAGAAATCATGATCATCTCAATAGACACAGAAAAGGCATTTGACAGCATTCAACATCCCTTCATGGTAAAGACTCTCAGCAAATTAGGTATAGAAGGAAAGTATCTCAACATAGTAAAAGCCATTTATGACAAACTCACTGGCCATATCATCATGAATGGAGAAAAGCTGAAAACTTTTCCCTTAAGAATAGGAACAAGACAAGGATGCCCACTCTTACCACTCCTATTTAACATAGTATTGGAAGTACTAGCTACAGCAATCAGGCAAGAGAAAGAAAGGGCATCCAGATTGGAAAAGATGAAGTCAAACTGTGTTAGCTGATGACATGAGCCTATATGTAGAAAAACTTAAAAACTCTGAGCTGATAAATGGTTTCAATAAAGTTGCAGGATATGTAATCAACAGGCAAAAATCAGCAGATATTTTATACTCCAATAATGAAGTAGTAGAAAAAGAAATCAAGAAAGCAAGATCATTTACAATAGTCACCAAAAAAATAAAATACCTAGGAATCAATTTAACCAAGGAGGTGAGGATCTGTACAATGAGAACTATGAATCACTGCTGAAAGAAAAAGGACACAAAAAGATGGAAAGGCATTCCATGATCTTGGCTTGGAAGAATTAACATTGGGAAAATGTCCATAGTACCCAAAGCAACAGATTCAATGCAATCCCCATCAAAATACCATGACATTCTTCACAGAAATAGAAAAAACAATTCTAACATTCATTTGGAACAACAAAAGACCCTGAATAGCCAAAGTAATCCTGAACAAAAAAAGAAAAGATAAATCCAGAGGCATTACACTTCCTGACTTCAAGTTATACTATAAAGCTATAGTAACCAAGTAGCATGATACTGATATAAAAAGAGATACTCAGAGCAATGGAACAGAATAAAGAACCCAGAAAGCAACCCTCATGCTTACAGCCAGCTGATCTTTGACGGGGGCAACAGGAGCATACATTGGAGAAAGTACAGCTTCTTCAGCAAATGGTGCTGGGAAAACTGGACATCCATATGTAGAAGAATGAAACTAGACCTGTACCTCTTGCCATATTCCAAAATCAACTCAAAATGGATTAAAGACAAATATAAGACCCGAAACTGTAAAACTACTAAAAGAAAACAGGGGAAACACTTTAGGAAATAGGTTTGGGCAAAGACTTTATGTATATGACCCGAGAGCACAGGCAACAAATGGAAAAATAAATGGAATTATATGAAACTAAAAAGCTGTGCAGCAAAAGCAATGGTTAACATAGCAAAAAGACAACCTACAGAATGGAAGAAAATATTTGCAAACTATGCATCTGACAAGGGATTAATATCCAGAATATACGAGGAACTCAAACAACTCAACAGTAAAAAAACAAGTAACTCAAATAAAAAATGGGCAAAGGAGTTGAAGAGGCATTTCTCAGAGGACATATGTATAGAAATGGCCAACAGACACATGGAAAAACGCTCAACATCACTCAGCATTGGGGAAATACAAATCAAAACCACACTGAGAGATTATCTCAACCCAGTTAGACTGGCCAGTATCAAAGAGACAGAGAACAAATTCTGGTGAGGATGTAGAGAAAGAGGAACCCTCCTAAACTGTTGGTGGGACTGTAACTTAGTGCAGCCGTCATGCAAAACAATATGGAGTTTCCTCAAACAACTACAGATAGAACTGCATATGATCCAGCAATCCCACTGCTGGGTGTATTCCCAAAGGAAAGGAAATCATCATATCAAAGGGATGCCTGCAGTCCCGTGTTTATTGCAGCTCTATTTACAAAAGCTAAGAGTTGGAACCAACATAAATGTCCCTTGATGGAAAATCAGATAAGGAAAATGTGATATATTTACACAATGGAATAC